>NC_136068.1:1100824921-1101029921 GCF_964261635.1 Lissotriton helveticus
AAGTTAAAAAGAAAATGGGGCAGAGGGCATCCCTGACGAACTCCCCTGCCCAAGTCAAAGAACGGAGAGACTATGCCATTGGCACATACAGCTGCACGTGGGCTAGAATAAAGAAGGGAAACTAAAGAAATACATTTGGGACCAAATCAAAACCATTTGAGGGCTGAGAAGAGATAGTTCCATTCAACCCTATCAAATGTCTTCTCGGCATCCAAAGCGATCGCAGCCAGACAATGCTGTGTATGTGTAGATTTCGACAAAACATTAAATAAAAGCCTAGTATTGTCAGTGATATAACAACCTTTAACAAAACCTGACTGTTCAGCTCCTAATAAGTCAGGTAATAAAAGATCTAATCTGACTGCGAGCGATTTAGCGAACATTTTGTAATCAATATTAACTAAGGAAATCGGTCTGTAATTTTTGCAGTGTTGGACATCCTTCCCTTGCTTGGGAATAAGGCAAATGTGGGCGTCAGAAAAATAACCCGAGGAATTACCTAAAATAGAGAAAGTGTGAAGTAAGGAATGTAATTTTGGTATGAGTAAATTCGAGAAGTGAAGGTAAAATGAAACTGTAAAACCATCTGGTCCGGGGGCCTTATCCTTTTTAAGGTGTTGGAGTGCAGAGAATAATTCTTGCTGGGAAAGGTCTGATTCTAGAGAAGTAAGGTCAAGAGGAAAGTGATCAGGTTTCTGTATGCTAGAGAAGAAGTGTGATAGAGATTGGGGAGAGGGTTGAGTTTCGGAAGAATAAAGGGTGTTATAGAAGAGCGAAAATTCAGTTAAAATATCCTCGTCTTTGTGTTTAAGATCTAAATTACAATCATAAATAGATTCAATGTTCAGCTTATCGTGTTTAACCTTCAAATAGTTGGCCAAAATCTTCCCATAAAACTTCGCACTCGATTTCATCAAATATAGGGAAGCATCTTCTGTAGATTTTTTGTTAAATTGCATTTTAAGTGTAATAGGAGTGTTCCAAACTCTTAATTTTCTGGAGGAGAGCTCCAGTAAGGGTACAAGCAGCTTTCCTCTACTTAGCAACATATCCAATGATAAAATCTCTTGCGGAAGCTTTAAAAGCATCCCAAATAGTATCCTTAGCAATGGAATGAGTATCATTAATCTAAAAAAATTCAGTAAAAAAATTGGTAAAAGAGGCAGTAAATTTGGGGTCAAGGAGGAGAGAATTATTAAAGCGCCACCTCCTAGGGCCAGTAGTTTTAGGGATAATGTCGATATTCATTGAGACAGGGGCATGGTCTGAGAGTAAAATGGGGCCAATTTCAGCATGTGTAATAGTTTGGGCAATATTGTGAGAGACAAAGAGAAAATCAATCCGCGACTGAGAGTGGTGTGAAGGGGAGTAAAAGGTAAACTCATTCGTCGTCGGATTACAAAGGCGGCAGACATCAATTAATTTGTGCTGCGAGAATACTTGAGTGAAGAGTTTGTGGGATTTATTGGGGATAAAGGTAACCTTAGAATTCCTGTCAAGGAAGGGGTCAAGAGGTTGGTTGCAATCCCCACCTAGAATAAAATTATCATCCACAAAGCTAGTGACATGCGTAGAAAATTTACGCCAAAAAGTAGGGTCACCACGAGTGAGGGCATAGACGTTAAGGAGAGAGATAGGAACACCCCTTAAGGATAGTTTAACATAGACCCATCGTCCATCAGCATCAGAATCTTGTGCCAATAAACAGTAAGAAAGAGATTTTCGACATAAAATGATAACCCCATTACGCTTGCCATCACCAGGAGAGTAGTATACCTCACCTACCCAACCCCGTTTAAGTTTTGCAAATTCTACATCTGAAAGATGGGTTTCTTGCAAAAATGCAAAATCAACACTTAACTTGGCAAGATGAGATAATATCCTTTGTCTTTTGATAGGAGAATTAATACCCTTAACATTCCATGTAACAATTTTCAACTGAGTACAACAAATAATTTGAAAAAACGCAGAAAGAAAGCCTGAAAAGAATTTATAAAAAGCAAATGAGATGTCTATTAGAGAGGAAAAAGTAGAATGAAGAAGAAATAGGAACAAATAATTATATAAGAGGGACAGAAGATATGGCAAACAAGCAAAGTAGAAAAATGAAAAGAAAGCAAACGATGAGAGAAGCTCAATGGGAAAAGGAAAACACAATTAGAAGAAAACGAGAAGAAGAAGACAAATACATAAAAAGAGAGTGTAGTCCTGGAAAAAGTAGATAGAATTGGAAAAATAGACAAGGGAGAATCCAAAAGTAATAAAAGTGTACCAGGACGAAACAGTGACAACAGCAGTGAAGAAATACCATAAAAGAAGGAAGCTAGAGAGAGGGAGAGTGAGAAAGATAAACCTGAGGAGACATCTGTGCAAGATAAGAAGCAGAAAAAAAGGAGGGAGGGGAGGAAGGCATACCAGATAAATGGCATATGAAAGGAATGAAGGTAAAACATACCTACAAAAGGGGAGGATAAGGGATCACAACCAGGAACAAACCAGAGTCGAGGAGAGGGGAGTTGGAACCACATTGAGCAGGCAAGACATCCGGGGTCAGCGAGACGCACAACCGGGAGGAACCACAAAACGATGATCTGACCTATGGAGAGCATGAAGAAAATGATAAGCGAGGAAAGAACAGGGTATAAGAAGAGACAAGAACATTATAAAAACATCAAAAAATGCAAATGGTAAACAAGAACAAGAGACCTGAAACACCGCAAAAACGTTGCAACATTAATCAATAGGTATAAAAACAATAGAAAGAAGCGATTCAAAGAAGAGTCATGAAAGACATCAGGAGAGTTGTGGAGCAAACAAGGGAGACAAAGTGAAAGAGAACCACAAGAAAAAGACATGGAACTCAGGGAGGAAAAGAAGAAGAAGCATCGGAGAGGTCCATATCGGCTGCTCTGCATGAGTTCAGGAAACTTTGGAGACGAACAGGATCCTCATATATCGTAGTCTTGTTGTTGTGCGTGACATTGAAAAGGCAGGCATGGAATAATCCATATCTAGCTCCTATGGCCCTTAAATCAGCACGCATATCCAGAAAAGCCTTTCGACGATTCGCCGTAGCCTTGGCATAGTCCTGCGCAAAGAACAAAGAAGATCCAGACCAGGTAAGTCGGGGAGACGCTCTAGCTGCTGACAGGACTTTTAGAAGATCAGTATATTCAAGAAAATACATGATAACTCCTTGTGGGAGTGACGCAGTGGTAGTTGTGGAAGGAGATTGGCCCAATCTGTGAGCTCACTGGATATTGAGGTCAGTGCCCTCTGGTAGATGCTGGAGCTTAGGGAGAAAAGATTTAAAGAAAGCAATGAGATCACTCCCCTCACAACCTTCCACCAGGCCGTAGATACGCACATTTTTGCGTCTGTTGCGATTTTTAAGCTCCTCCACCTGCTTCTGAAGTGAAGAAACTTGCATATGTAAGTGAGACACCTTAGAGGACGTTTCTTTGAAGGAGGAGACGCTTTGTACCACAGATGAAACTCTCGCATCCATTTGCGTCCGGTTGTCTGTCAGGACTTGTAATTTGGTGTTGGTTTCCTCCATGAAGGGGCGAATGTCCCTTATTTCGTCCAAGAGTAACTCCAAAGAGACTGGTGACGACGACTCAGGTGGGGAGGGAGGATTTTTTTTTTAGTCTTTTAGAATTTGCTTTCCCAGAAATTGGTGCGGAAGACTCCATCGCTGACTGCACAGTCGCAATTGAAGGCAGTTGAACAGTTTCAAACTGAGCAAAAAGGGTGAATAATTTAGAGTTTTTAATTAAGGCGTGCTTTGAAGGGAAAGGGGTAGAACGTGGCGCAGGCTTGCTCATAGAGGAGAGGAATCAGAGAAAACACCACACAGTGTGAGAAAAATCCGCAGCAAAAATATGCCAGATGATGCAATTGTTTTAAGTCACAGAGAAGATATTGCGCAGCAGAAAGTCTGATTTATGAAAGGGCATCCATGGTTTAGCCATTAGTAGTAGAGCCATGCAAGTAAAATGCCAAAAACGCTACATTTAGGCCAAGAAACAGCGAAAAAAGTAGTCATAGGGAGAGAATGCCACAAAATGGCTGCCACCACTGAAGACATATGAAGTGTCACAGACTTGCCGGTAAAAGCAGCCAAAAGAAAGTCAAAACAGCCTTAATGTAAAAGTACAGGGCATAAGGAGCGCCTGTGAAGCAAGTGGGTGTTGCAAATCGCCATGGAGTGCATCAAGAGTCAATAGAGGCAATTCGGGTGATTTGCAAGGCTGCGGTAAAAAAAAAAAAAATGGCGGCCGCAATTTCACAGAATCGTGGCCGAACTTACTGCATCAAAATTGAAGAGAAGAGCGTTGCACCAGGGGTCAAAAAGGGTCTCCTAGCATGCCTGACCCCTTCAATGGGAAGGACCCGTAATTGGTGGGAAGAAAGGAGCCTCCGAAGAGCGACGTGTTTTCCCGGTCGGCGGAGCGCTCACCTCGGCGCCGCCATGCTCCTCGGGCGCCAAGCTACGCCCCCCCCACAAGCATCTTCTAGAAAATACTCATGTGCCCAAAGCTCATCCGTGTCTGTTCACGTGCCCTTGGCTCCGTTCTGACGCCGGTCACATGCCCAAAGCATGCTGTGTGTCTGTTCATGGGCCTGAAGCATTGACTACTTTAGGTGAATAATCAGGTGTACATCGAACTGCTGTTTTCAGTGTAGTGTAGTATTACTACAGCACCCTTTAGGGCAGTGCTCCGAACATGCTCCAGCATGCCCAAGTATGTAATAAATTAGCCTTTAAGATGCCCAAATCCAAATGCACTTTCTAACACAAACTACTTTCAATGTGTGTGTTTATTGCTTGGGCAACCGGGCACTCACTCATGAAAACACCTGAGCAAGCTGGGGCAACCCTTAAGTTTGGGCAACTTTAAAAACGAATTAATTGAAACTTACGATGTCACTCTGATGACCACCTGCCGTGACAGAATCGAGGCAGTCTCTGGTCTGTTATGTTATGATTATTTGTGGAGCGCACATCTTACCTGGCAGGGTGTCCTCCAGGCGCTCGATAAGAAGGGAACGGAGCTGGCAGAGTCTGACATCTGGGTACAGAGGCATGTATTCCGTCTGTTTTTGCCAATTCAAGTACTGAGTAGGCAGCTTTGAAGTGTTTGGGGGTTAGGAGAGGGGGTATGGGGGTTATTGCAGGCTTTAGGCGTGAAGTACAAGTAGGTGATGCCGCCAGGTCTGGCTCTGTGGATGGGGGGTTGGGAAGTCACCTCATTGAAATCAACAAATCCACACCACACCATACAACTAACTAATCAAAATCAACCCACATAATTCCACAACACCCACATAAATACACTTCATTACACATAACTAAAATACATTGCCATTCACACTGCCTATAGCTCCAACAAATACAAGACGTATTACATAAGTAAAAAACATTGCAGTTTACAATGCCAATAGCTCCAACGCTAACAAATGCGAGACATATTGCATTTCCAATGCTTGTTTGTCTTCTCTTCCTTCTTTATTCTCGTTTGTGCTTCCCCTCTTTTGCTCTCGAGGAATGTCTGATAAGATAAGTGCTAGTAGGCCCCACCAGCCCCAAAAATGAGTGCCAGTGGGCAAGACTTAGAGCAGTTTGGCAGCAATAGGTCGAAAAAAGCTGGGGGCCTTATTTATGAGGCCGTGCGTCACTTTTACGCACCAGCGGCGTAAAAAATGTGCCTTGTTGCACCATATTTACAAAGTGACGTATCTAGGTAGATACGTCACTTTGTAAACCCCTGCGCCACATTATACCTGCACCAATCATAATGACGCAAAAAAGGGTCATAGAAGTGACACAGTGAAATCTATGAGATTTCACTGCGCCACTTCTAGGACGCAAATGCGCCAATATCCTACGCCTGCCTCACAGCAGGGGTAAGACTGATGCAGACCCTTTCACATGGGGCTTGCCCCATGTGAAATGACCAATTGCTGGAGTTGCGTCACTTTCTTGACACACTCCAGCAATGCGTCACTTTTGCGCCATACAGATACGTCAGAAATACTGTAACTCCTTGCGACATGATGTGTCATACAGCAAATATGACGCATTCAGCGTGTCGCAAGGAGGGCTCACTGAGAAGTGACGCATCGCTGCTTTCACGCAGCGATGCGTCACTTTTCATAAATGAGGCCCTATATCTTTTTTTAAAAAAACATTAAGCATAATCACCAGTGTCTGAAAACTAACATATTCAAGAAATGACTCTTGGTCTTCTTATTATATTTAACACTGTGCATAGGATTAGTAGAAACAGATAGTTGCCTTAGAGTGCTCTTTGGGCAGGAATGAGGTATTAAAAGGCCAGAAGATTTAAATATGGTCTAATCTCTATGACTAACAGAAGAGATTAATTTTAAAGGGTTTATGGGATTTCCGAATCCTGCCTCAAAGTCAAGAGTCACAGGTAAGGAAATCCAAATGCTGCTGCAGGTATCGCTGCCGATTTGCTTCACTTTTGTGATGTGAACACGGCGCAAAATCTTAGTAAATCTACCTTGAAGAGTTAACCTGATGCTGATATGGAGAACTGGAACTGAAGGTAGGTTGACTACCTGGCTGTTATTTTCACAGACTGTCCGTAATTTCGCTCTAATGTCCATTGTCCATGTTGAATGATTTAGCGGATGGCATTTGTCCATAATTTTAGCCTTTCAGCTGAAGGACAAAGATAATTCCAATAAAAGAGAATTCCCCAGCTGAAGTGGAAGGGGTGGCGTCTCCTGTGTTGTGTTCCAGGGAGAGGAGCAGACAGATAAACAAGAATCAAGCCTTCTTGCTAGGGTGCCTGCTTCCCAAAAGAAATGCAAATGTGTGCAATTGGTTAAATGTTGCTATTGTAAAAGCTGCTCCGGAGGCAGTATAGGTGTTCATTGATGGAGTCACTTGAAGCTTCCTGTGACAAAGACATTTTATTTTTTAAATGTACTGTAATGGTGTTCCAAGCTGAGTTGTGAAGTGCGTGCTTTTAATGGACATTTATAAAAAAAATTGATACTAGGTATAATCTGTCTGTTACTGAAATCTATACTTTCAGAAGCACTATTTAACCTAAATGTATATACACATTGTGTGGCATCCTATATTATATAGTGTGTAATGCATGTTTCAAGTAATGACTCCTAGCTCTAAAAATACTCTAGTTACTTTTCTCTACTACACCAAACAGGATTCAATTCTATGGGCCTCTGGTTACACACATAGACATCTGTAGTGATCACATTAAGCAAAAGAGGTTTCATAACATAAAATACTGTTTTTACCACTGATTAGTTTAACTTAAATTTATTTTTCATCTAAGGTGTGAATTGTTTTATATGTAGTTACTTGATGGTGAAAGATCAACAAAATAGTTACAGAATATATTGTTCTTTTCAGCCACACCTTTGATTCCGCTTCCAAATTCATTAACCCCAACCCTATTACTTTGACTACTGGTTTCGCATTATGTATTTCTGTCCTGTGCCTGTGCTGATGCACATCTGCAAACTAACGCCAGCGCAGGCACCCTTGCGCCAAAGTGCAAGGGTGCCTGTGTTACAGGCAGGATTGTTTTTGTACTGGTAGGGACACCTTACTGGGCAAAAACAATCCTTAGAGGCATTTTCCTATTTCTAAGTGTGTTGCAGAATCCAGCCGACTTAGAAAGAGGAAACAACTGGGAGAAATAAAGATATTTCTCCTTGCTGCACCTCCCTTGGAAGGGCGTACAATTCGGACCAATTCTCAGGTCTACCGGGGTTGGTAGATCTGGGACGCCTTCCAGGCGTAGTGTAACACAAAGCAGCAACTTATGCTGCCTTGCATTGGAACAGATTTACCAAGCTATACAGGGTTCCTCTGCGTGGCATTGTAAATCTCATTCGACATTTTGCGTCGCTCTGTGTCTCCTTGCGTGGCACAAGGGCGATGCAAAACCTTGATAAGCCTGTAATGTTGGAAAAAGCCAGTGATATGAGCATATGGCGACTTGCCTTCCCCTACCTTCAGTATATACCTTTTTTCAGATATTGTGTCAGATAATCATTTGATCTTTATTAAGTTAACACAGACACTGTGGCATTAGAGACACTCTGCCCCCCTTTGTTCTCATGCAAGTTCCCGGTGTGGGATATATGTATATGGTAGTTTTGAGGTGCAAACCTGGACTAAAAGAAGCAGAGACCTGTACATTGTCAAAGACAAGCATATAGTCAACGAGTAAGAGCAAATGGAGCTGGGTTGAAATTGTGAAGGAGTGTTTTTTAAAGAGGTGAGTCTTCAACTTTTTCCTAAATTGAAGAAGTTTTGGGGCAGTCCTTATGGATCTTGGGATAATGTTTAAGATTCTGGGTGCATAGATGTAAAGGACCTGTGGTCTTATTTTATCTTTGTTATACTTCTTAGTATACCCAGTAACTCACTTGGGATCATTGTTTGCATTGTCTAGCCTTATAGGAATTAATGGTCACTCCCTTCAACCTTACATGTTGCATCCTTTGGCTCCCTCATTCTGTCACATTGGAATTAAAACCTATGACCCTCTGTTCCTGAGATGCAGCTGAACTAACATTTGGTGTCATTATGACCCAAAGTATAGGACCACTCAAGGTCAGTTAATGCCTCCAGTCTCTTGGTCTTCGGCACAGCAAAATATTTACTATGGCATCAGAGAGTAAGAGCTGTGGAACCTGGAGGTGTGGCACTGCCAGATTCCAATGAGCAACAAGCCGGAGGTGTCAAGACCTCTATTGGTAGCACCTGCTGTTCCATCTGACTGCCTCCCTTGTAGTCCATCTAGGACCGAAGGCCTGTCCCTGCCCAAATTGTAAGACGAAAGTCATAACTACAGCCTTATTTATTCTCAGACAACATGCAACCAATAAATGGTGGCCACAGAATTTTGGTTATGGGTATGGTGGGAGGGTATGTAAGAGAGTTAAAGAACACTCCATTGGTCTGACTGGCCCTTTGGGCCCCAAGGTCCACGGTCAACAAATTCTGAACGTTCCTCCTCAATTGAAGTTTACGGACTATCAGCTAAGGATGATCTTGTTACTGCAACATTCCTCCCCCCATAAAAATGAATTAAATTCTATTCATTTTGTCTCAAACATAATGCTTGTCTACTTCACTAGCCGCATGGTTAAGTGTCCGCATAGCTATTTTAAAGATAATATTCAATTTTTACATCAAATGCAGTGTGTTGCCCCACAGTAGTAGTTGTTAGTCAGCTACCACCATGAAGCAAAATCTCTAGAGCTGTGACCTGCCAGAGCACCAAAGAAAGGGACTATCCTGTTCGCAGCAGGAGTGTGAGGATAGGTTATTCTAAGATCTGTCCCAGGTCACACAGCATGTAGAGTGGGTAGGCAAGTGGAGAGTAAAGGTCAGGGAATTCTAAAGACTATTACTGAGACTGATAAACCGGTTGATCTTTTTTTCATTACCGAGACCTGGCTGAATGAATTTTCCAACCCTTTAGTGGAGATGGTCATCCTAAAGGGATATAAGATATCCCGTGCTGACCGTAAAAGCTGTAGAGGTGGTGGTGTAGCAGTCATCTATAGGGATAATTGGACTTTTCATCGCGGCGAGGCCTTGCTGTTGGGAGAGGGTAAAATCTTTGACTTCAGTATTAGCATTTCTCCTCAATCTTTGCTGGGTGGAACACTTGTCTATGTGCTCCCGGGGTCGGGAGGGGCTTACCTCAAAGCCTTGGAGGACAGTATCTTCCCCGCGCTCTACGGTTCACCCTCTCTCTCCTTCTTGGGGACCTTAATATTCATCTAGATCAGACTGATGTAGGGGCTACCAGGGAATTCTTGGATTCATTAAGCCTTGCTCAGCTTACTCAGTGGGTCAAATTACCGACTCATTGTGGTGGTCACATTCTGGACCCCATTTGCTCCAACTTCCACATTATGGTCGAAGATCCTCTTCCGGTGCCCTGGTCCGATCATTTCCTGTCTTATCTTTCCTGGGCCTCAAAGGGAAATACTCCTCCGGGACAGGTTGGACGTGGCCCTGCCTTTGCCAAAATCGACCCTCTGACTTTCAGCCATGATCTGGCAGAGTCAAGACCATTCTTCCCACTGACCTAGAGGGAGCCCTGGCTAGTTTTTCTGGTTGGATCACACGGGTTGTGGATGTTCTCTCTCCTCCTTCCCTTCATATGCGGGCCAGGGAGTCCCCCTCAAAACTTTGGTTCTCTCCTGAACTTAAAGCGTTGAAGCAGCAATGCAAAAAATTGGAATGATGCTGGCGGAAGGATTACTGCCCGCTGGGGAAGCTGACGCTTAGGAAAGCTCAGAAAATGTATTACACCACCATAGTGCATGTGAAAAGCCTTTACCATGCGGATCGCATTGATTCAGCCAGAAATAACTCTAAGGAAATGTTCTCCATCGTCCAGAGCTTTCTGGGTCCAAGGGCTGAGTCTATTAGGCTCCCTGCTTCAAACGCATGGTGCGAGGAACTTTCAAACTTTCTTGTGAACAAGATTCACTCTATCCAGGTGTCGTTTACTATTCGGAATCTGGATATGGCTGTATCCTCGCCTTCGGAGGCTCCACCTGCTTTATCTCCTTCCCTGGTGACTTTTACACCCATCGGTTTGCCAGACTCACTTATGATTCTTGTGGCCTTGAAATCAGGTTCTACATCCGACCCCTGCGCTTCAGTCGCAGAGACAGTCCACCCTGAAGTCAATAGACTCATTAATTTGTCCCTTCAGGAGGCTCTTGTTCCGGTGGCATGGAAACTTTGCTGGATCCACTGGACCTTGTGAGCTATCGTCCCATCTCCCTTCTACCTAGTGTGGCTAAAATCTGTGGGAAGGTCGTCAATAAACAACTTACCGAATACATCGAAAGCTAGGGCTTACTACATCCAGCCCAATCCGGGTTCAGAGCCTCTTATAGCACTGAGTCTGCTTTAGTTGAAGTCTCTGAAGCTATTTGGGATTGCTTGACACTGACGGAAGGGCAGCCCTGATTTTGCTGGTCCTTTCGGCAGAATTTGATGTATTTCCCCATTCTTTGCTACTGGCTCATTTGGCGGACATAGGTATTTCGGCTACTGCCTGGAGCTGGTTGAAATCCTTTCTAGAAGGTCGTACGCAACAGATTTGCCTCCACCGTTTGCATCCCCGCTACAGTTGGTGACCACTGGAGTGCCGCAGGGGACTTTTTTGAGCCCCCTTCTTTTTAACATGTACGTCACTTACTTGGTTCAGCTGGCAGAGGATCATAGAGCCAAAATTATTGCGTACGCCAATGATACTCAACTTTTGTTCCCCTGGGGAAAATCTGAGTACTCCACCTCTGAGGCGAAAAACTGTCTGACAGCAGTCTTTCATTGGCTTTCCTTAGTGCAGCTAAAGTGCAATGAAGACAAATCGGAAATCCTCCTTTATGGGAATTTCCCTCCCCAGTGTAGAGAAACACTCTGGACAGCTGACTATCCTTTGCCTTCTTCTTCAGGGCAACCCGCTAGGAACCTGGGGATCTGATTTCAAGAGAATTTATCCTTTTTCATCCAGATTAAGAAGCTTTCTGGGAACTGTTTTGAGATACTTAAATCCCTTAGGAAATGTCTCCTGCTTCTTCCCAGGGCTGCCAAGGAAACGGACACTCGGGCTCTGATACTATTGCGTATCGACTACGCCAACGCTTTGTACGTTGACTTACCGGGCTACATTTTCAACAGATTGCAGGTAATGTGGAAAAGTAAATTTTGCTATGTTCTGTGTCCCTACGAGTCCTCCATCATATGTTATCTGTGCATGATTAATATGCATATGTATTCCCCATGTTCGATTAAAGACGCAATTATAGTTGTGTCCACCTTTAGTATGTCAGTTTCCAGTTCTCGTGAATACTACGAATATCAGGCCTATGTAAAGCTACGTTGCCACGTTTCTCAGTGTGCACGTTATTCCATTGTAAAGTCCCCGTTTCTAGGCCTCAAAAGGGCCTGGACATCAGATTCAGCTCCTGTCTCCTGAAGCCCTCGCTGAGGAGCGATACAGCCCCCACCTGTATCCTCGACCCTTCACTTACTTCCTGCCTCACAGTGCCCGGTTCAGCCTGGCTCTGCCTCTGAGTCTGCCAAGAGTATGTTATGATTCTAGCTATCAGTCCAGCCCTCCTTCTCTGCATTCCTAAAGCTACTGAATCGCATCAATAGTTTCCGTCATTGTCTAGCCTTCACGTCTCCATGTAAGAGAAATACTGCATTTAATGGTCATTTAATATTCTTCATCACGCACTACATGTAGAATAATGCATGCTCCAGTCTTAGAGTCTGTTCGCCTTTACCCCGATAACATTTGGATTCTATCAACATGTTCTCTAAACATCAGATACTAGATACTGCTTAGGTACATGTCGCCCTGACTCTCCAGACTTCAGTCTCTGCTCCTAGCACAGAGTTCGAAGCCCCCAGCTTCTCCCAGTAACACGTCATTGCCAGTTTGCGCGCACCATCAGGTTAGAGGTCCCGGCTCCTTAGGTAGCCCCCTCCATGTTTCCGCCCCATTTATGACATATTCTGTTACGTTTGCATCACATGTCTATGTATACGCCTCTGTTACACCTACTTTCACCCTTATCTTTCGCGACTGCTACGCGTCACGCCTATTGCTCCACCCACTGCTACGCCTATCGTATGTATTGTAATGCAACTGTTTTAGTATATATGATCGTGTATTGTTATTAAATGTTAGCACGCTCATCCCAGATCCAGCCCCAGCAGCTGCTGGGCCCTGCCATCCTATTCCTATGCAGGTTGTCCTGTTCCTGTCCTTTATGCTGTAATAAACCTGCAAAACTCCTACTACCTCGAATCTTGACTCTTATTTATTGAGCTATCTGTTATTCATTTATTCATCCAAAAATAGAGGTATTATTTATTTATTTACCACATAATGGCGCCCGAACAGGGACTTGCCCTTTCCCCATGCGTCGGTGAAGCCACGCCGACCCCCTGACCCTCTGCAGCCGTGACGGAACCATACCGTGCACGTGCAGATATTTCTGCTTCAAGTATCCCTCAGGCCCACGGAGGAGACGGAGGAGGCGGTCCAGCATCCAGACGAGGCGGTGGAGGAACGCGGCGAGTCCCGACCAGAGCCCAAGCCGAGAGTCCAAGGTCCGAGGTATCCGGAGGTCCACCCGTAACTGAAGTCCGAAGTTCGTCGTCCGTCGTCGTAGCAGTCCAGTCCAGTCCGAGGCCTTCCGTTCTTGCTGCCCGGTGAGTACCGTTACTGGGGTAGTATCTAGACAGGGTCAATTTAATTGACTCTGGTCCGTGGGTTGGTGGTACACAGACCCACAAACGAAGTGTCCACTTCGGTGGATGCGGGTCCTGACGTGTCTCTTTATGAGACCGGTAAGTTTCGTACTGTTTCAGCAGTGCATCTAGTTTCTGTTCTAGTCAGTTCTGTTCTCGAGAAAATTCATGTATTCTGTTTTCCGTATTCCAGGTAGTATTCTGTTCGAACTGTTATTCTGAATGTTCTTCATGTATCTTGATGTCGTGGAATGAGTGTGAAGTAGTTATCGTGTTTATTGTGTATCGTATTGTGTCCAGATTATAGTTCAGTCATGCCGCTCTTTTCAAAACTGCGTCAGTTGAGAACTAGAAAAGGTCTGCTAGAAGCAGCAGTTCCTGTCCCGCCTAGGGACAGTCCAGGTCATTTTATGTACCAGAAGCATGGCATAAGTGCCATATTATATCTAGATTTATGGGTCGAGTATACCAAACAGTTAGAGGAAAAGTATAGATGGCCTGTATCAGGCACATGGGATGCCGAGTGCATCATGCGAGTAGAAGAAGCATTATGGAAGAAGAAAGCCAGACAGTCACAGAAAGATGCCATCGAGTTATGGCGCAAAGAATCTCATAAAAGAACCGAAAAAGAAATCAGAAAGTCAGAATTAAGTAGAGAATCCTTGGAACGAGCCCAAGAAAGGGAAGAAATCGAGATTGGTGAACGAGTTAAAACCGAACAGTCAGACAGACAGAGGCATGCCCTTATTAAGGGTATGTATCCTCTTCTTGCCGAGGGCTTGCCAAAAGCGACCCCAGAGGCATCCAGTAATTTCCCGCCACCATTAGTTCCGACCAAGCTACGTCACAAACAGACCGCAGCTGATATTTTCATTTCGTCCTATTTGGACGACACAGTCCCAGAATATGCAAATCCTGTTCGCGCTCCGCCAGTCCCTGTAAATCAGGCACTCCCCGTTTCTCCAGACACCGGGGTACCCCTTGCAGTACCTGTTACGGTCCCCCCGGTCCAGCCCGCCATACCAGTTCAGCCCGCATTTCAATTTCCTGCCACACTAGTACGAAGAGGATCAGTCGACGATTCTAGTTTAGGGGCCGCAGGAGGAGGTCCTCCTCAGACCCCGCCGCCACATAAGCGTTTAACGTCAGCCGAATTACATGCACAAGCGTCACAGCGTACGCCCAGACATCAGTCTGTAGCAGAAATAAGAAAAGCCCTTAATGAATGCGGCTATGATCCAGTCCCAGGCGAGGATAATATGGTTTTATATTCATTACGTGTAAGAAAGGTGGCCGAGTATCTAGTCACCCTACCGAATATGAAAGAAGATCTAGACAGAATATATCGTTTCATCCGTACAGGGGATGATCCAGAAAGCATTGGCGAAGTCATGTCTCAAAGGAAAGCCGAGATCCAGCTCATGATACTAAAGTTTTTGATTAATTGTTTAATAAGAGAACAAGATTACCCGTCCAAAGATCAAGCCGAAATGAGAACCCTGAAAAGTGGAGTGATAATATAGCCGAGGGTAAGCACAGGACCATCAGTGCTATGGAAAGTATGTACAAGAAAATCCGTAAAGAAATAATAAAGTTACACGAACAGCGTAAAGCAGCACAAGTACGCGAGAAAGAAAGTAACTCTGATACTGAAGAGGTAGACGACGAGAATCCCGCCAGAATAGCGTATGTAGGAAAAGCTAGATTTCCAGATCGCCATTTACGCCTAGAACACAAGTCAACTTTCCATCATCCAGCACCAGAACAAGGTTCTCTAGAACAAGTGTTTCAAGCTACCGATCACATTCTGAAATCACGAATCGGTTACAGTGAGCTAAGTACTATGCATGAACAAGAACTAGCCCGATCAGCAGTCCGATGGACTACTGATTCTACCACTTTTCCAGACGAAATAGTGGCACAAATGTTTCTGAAAATGCCCCCAGCCGAGCAACGACTGGCGGGTATGTATATGATTCAGCACCTCATTACATTGTATGAGGGTCAGCACTCTGATCCAGGCCCGTTACATGATATCCTGAACGAGTTACTCCAGTATAGATGGAAAGGTTTAGGTACCGATTTAATTAGTGTCATTCTAGAACAGCGTCACAAATATAGAACGTTTTTGAACCCGCATTTTGTTCATGTCTCACCCCCAGAAAATAAACCATTTTACATAGAGAGACAGAATCCGTTACGAGAAGTCCACCCAGTTAGAGGAACGGGTGGCGAACTAGAACGAGTGTTTGTTTACACCCCGATCACAAAGATGGAACTCTTAGAGATGAAAAAATTAATCCCCTGTCATGATAAAGATCCAGCAGGGTTCCATCGAGAATTAAAAGACATGCTCCGTATGGGAGAATACACGTATCCAGATATAATTAAAATGTTAAAGGTTCTGCTGCCCGCAGGGGTGTATGAAAAGCTCAAGGAAAAAGAATGGGAGGTGGGAGAGAAAAAGATCGATTGGGCAGTTCTAGAAGCTGAAGATAAGGCACGAGTACCAGGTACCGGTCTTGGAGATAAATGTAAAGAATTACCAGAACTATTAATACAAGTTTTGCCCAGATTGTTAACAACGAAAAAGGAAGACTGGGATGCAATCTCAGCCTGTAAACAGAAACAAGACGAAGACATTAGTGATTTTTATTCTAGATTTGAGAAATGTTTTAGCATCAACAGTGGCCTCAAGACAAGTAGTGAGTCATACCCTCACCTTTTTGTTACTAAATTAGTCGAGAATTCAAGTCCACAAATTAAAAATCGAGTTTTGAAAGTCGAAAGTACCTGGCAAGCTAATACCCCGTCCCAGATGTTACAGATGCTCCAATACCACCAGAATAGAATTAGAGAAGAACAAGAACACGAGAGAAAACGTATGAAAGACACGAAAATGAAAGTACTAGTTGCACAATCTGTTCCTCAAGACAGTCAGAAGAGGGGTCCGAATCAAGCCAGTCATCCTGCAGCTCCCGTTAAAGGAAACTGCAATTATTGTAAACAGCCAGGTCATTTTATAAACGAGTGTGCAGTTCTGAAACACAACATAGCTACCGGTAAGACTAAAGAAAGACCACGTCCGCCGAGACAAGAACAAGTTTCACAGATTCCTCAGCCACAGAATGCACCACAGACAGTTACTGTACCGCAGCCCATCGCTGCAACACAGCACGTTACACAGCAGATGTACCAGTATGCACAGTCTGAGTATCCAGAGTATCAGCCATATTCATGAAACAGCCTAGAGAGGGAGGTAGGCTTGCCTCTCATCGAGATACCTGTAGATCAAGAAGGTCCCTATGTTCACAGTCAAGTACTAGGGAAAGATAGAAAGTTTTTGATTGATACAGGGGCAAGTAGGACCACCATCAGTCACGCCGAAGTTCCAGGGGCTCCGCTCTCAGGCTCAAGAAATGTTTCCCTTGGATTTTCAGGAAAACCCATTGTAAATGAAATATCAAAGCCAGTTACTCTAGAAGTAGGTCCATTGTCCCGCACTACTGATCTGTTACTTACTAAGTCATGTCCAGAGAATCTATTAGGTATTAAAACACTGAAAGAGTTAGGTGCAGTTATATGCTGTTCCCCAGAGGGAATACGATTGTTCCTGCGTGACTTTAAGGGTCACTATGTATTACGAGATTTTGATCCCAGATTGTCCAATGTTCCGCAGCATCTATGGGCGCAAGGTCCAACTGATGTTGGTTATATGCAAATCACACCCCATCGTGTGACTCTCAAGCCAGGTGTAGTGTTACCACGAATCAGACAGTACAGATTGCCAACTGAGGCTGTAGCAGCCTTATCCAAAATTATTGACGAGCTCATGGCTCAAGGAGTGGTTGTAGAAACTGACTCCAATGTATGCAATTCTCCGATCATTCCTGTTATGAAACGTACTGATCCAAATGCACCCCCAGTATATCGATTAGTGATTGATCTCCGAGAGCTTAATAAATGTATTATTCCCCAGTATCCAGTTGTCCCAGATATCTCTTCCCTATTGACAGCCATTGATTCCGAAGCTTCATTTTTCACTGTCATAGACCTCAAGAACGCATTCTTCAGTGTCCCCATTCATCCAGACAGCCAGTTTCTTTTCGGATTCTGTTTAAATGGAAGGAGCTATATGTTCACACGAGCTCCTCAAGGTTTCACAGAAAGTCCTAGTATTTACAGTCAAGCACTCAAGAGGCAACTAGACAACATTCACATGCCAACTGACACTGCCCTGC
Source organism: Lissotriton helveticus (assembly GCF_964261635.1). Taxonomy (NCBI): domain Eukaryota; kingdom Metazoa; phylum Chordata; class Amphibia; order Caudata; family Salamandridae; genus Lissotriton; species Lissotriton helveticus. The sequence goes on from NC_136068.1 coordinate 1,100,842,472, forward strand.
TCCAGTATGTCGATGATCTCCTGATCACAGCCCGTTCTGAACGTGCTTGCGAGCGAGCATCACTTACAGTATTGTATTTCCTTGCCGAGATGGGACACAAGGTGTCCCCTTCTAAGCTTCAATTCTGTGTCCAGCAAGTGGTTTACTTAGGACACTTACTGTCCAAGAGGGGTAGGCAGTTGACACCAGACCGTATTCAGTTAATAGCGAGTCTTCCTCAGCCCAAGACCCAGAAGGAGGTACATGCTTTTATCGGCCTTACTTCCTATTGCAGACAATGGATTCCTCAGTATGCATTTCTAGCCAAGCCACTGATACAGTTAACGACACAGGAGGCAGCCGTATCGACTGTCCTCCCTTGGACATCTGAACATACACTCAGTTTCAATGAGTTAAAGAAAGCCCTATGTCAAGCTCCAGTTCTAGCTACACCGAACTACAGTAAGCCTTTTACACTTTTCGTCACAGAATGCGAAGGTACCGCATTATCTGTTCTCACACAAGACCAAGCAGGACAATACAAGCCTTGTGCTTATTTTTCGAGCACATTAGATCCTGTAGCCCAGGCTCTGCCTGCGTGCCTCAAGTCAGTTGCAGCCACGGCACTAGCTATCAGACAAAGTGATTCCATAGTATTAGGACACTCCCTGACAGTACAAGTTCCACACTCCGTGGAAGTTCTTTTAAACCGAACACAGACTCAGCACTTGACAATTGCACGTTTAACAGGTTATGAATTGACACTGTTCCAGCCACACATAGAAATCAGACGCTGCAACATCCTGAACCCTGCTACACTGTTACCATCAGTTACTTTAAGTCCGGACACACACGACTGTGTGGAAGTAGTTAATATTACGACAAAGCCAAGACAAGATCTGACAGATATTCCGTTACCAGATCCCGACCTGACACTTTATGTGGATGGTTCATGTATGAGAACAAGTACAGGAGAACTAGTCGCCGCGTATGCAGTGACTACCGACACCGAAGTTATTAAGACACACCGTATTGACACCCTGTCCGCTCAAGCAGCAGAGCTAGTTGCTCTGACACAAGCCTGCATACACGCCAAGAACCGGAAAGTTAATGTTTACACAGATTCACGCTACGCATTTGGAGTCGTACACGACTTTGGAGTGCTCTGGCAGGAGAGAGGTTTCATGACTTCTCATGGAACCAAGATTCAGCATGGTCTCCTTATTCAAGCTCTGTTAGATGCCATACATTTACCGACATCCATTGCTATCATGAAATGCAAAGCACACACGAAAGTTACTGACATTATTTCCCAGGGTAACGATCTAGCAGATCGCACAGCCAAGCTTACAGCACAGACACCAGACATTCCAGTTAATAAGACACCGACATACACTCCAGATCCGACTACATGCATGACAGTTAAAGACCCTACTCAAGATGTCATAGATATCCAGTTACATGCTACTCCCGAAGAAATCAAGAAATGGTCCGAACAAGAAGGGGTCCAGACAGATCAAGGATGGTTAACAAAGGGTAGAGCCACATGGTTTCTCCCCGACTCTATGGTTCAAGTCATTATCAATACCGCACATAGTCCAGCACATTTAGGAGAAAAAGCTATGTTAGACAGTATCCAGAACATTTGGTTCAACAAGCATCTACGAGCTGCAGCCAAGCAGAAAGTCCGTACCTGTATGATATGTTGTCAGTTTAATCCAGGTAAAAGTGTCCCGGTGGAACAAGGTGGATTCCAACCTCCTGACCACCCTTTTGAAGTCCTCCAGATGGATTATATTCAGATGGAGCGATGTCGAGGTTTCAAGTATGTCCTTGTAGTTGTATGCGCTTTGTCCAGGTGGACAGAAGCATATCCAGTCCCAGATTACACAGCCGCGACCACTGCCAAGCAGTTGGTTCGTGAGTTCTTCCCTCGTTATGGACTCCCTAGGGTCGTATATTCTGATAACGGCCAGCCATTCTCATCTGAACTCATGAAGCATGTTTCCCTGTTGTTAGGGTACCAGTGGAAGTTCCATTGTGTACGCCATCCTGAAGCAGCCGGTCTCGTAGAGAGACATAATCAGACCCTGAAAATCCGAATTGCAAAGGTTTGTCAAGAGAAAGGTGTGGACTGGCTAGTAGCTCTGCCAGTCGCTTTGTTCTATATGCGCATGGTCGCACATTCCAGATCAGGTCTGTCCCCGTATGAGGTCGTTTTCGGCCGCCCCCCTAACATGTGGGGTACACCCAGACCCCGAAGTATTACCGATGTTTCAAGTAATATGCTGACAGATTACCTAGCTTCCTTGATGTCTGCCCTCAACTCTTGTCGTTCACAGGTTGCCGCCGCATTTCCAGACAATACCGAGGTGGCACCGCATGAAATCGTTCCAGGATCCATGGTCCTGGTGCGAAATTTTGACCGCTCAAGTCCGCTGGAGCCTCGCTGGAAGGAGCCCCGACAGGTCCTCCTCGCCACCCGTACAGCCGTGAAGTTGGAGGGACGCAAAGGCTGGGTGCATCTTTCGCATATAAAGAAATTTTATGGACTGAAACCGCTCTCAAAGAACATTTCCCAGGATTCAAAGGATTACCAAAGTACTATTCTTAAGGACTGTCCCGCAAAGAACAATGATACTGCACCCTCCCCGTTAGAGAAAACTCCGCAGCAGGAGTATAAGTTGAAACTCCGGTCTAGTAAAATAAGTCAGCCAGTTTGATTGTCTAAGTCCTCCCCTAGGTGAAACGGTTAGACTGTTTCTGACATGTATAAAATAGACCCCCATAGTGAGAGAGTTAGTCAAAACTCAATCCGATGTATCGTTTTTCTATGCTTCATATTATTTCTCAGCATTATGATTTCCTGCACCAGTTATGCGTTTTACTTGTATTTTCCAGTTTCTCATGTAAATAAGTCTGCCAATGCTACAGTAGAACACACGTTTAGTGATCTGCCTCCTCATGAACTCTCTTACCGCCTCGCTATGCGAAATAATTCTTTCATCCGCATGTTACATTATTCACACCAGACCAGCAATGCCACTAATTGTTGGGTGTGTGGTCGACTCCCCCCTTTTCAGACACCGAAGGGAGTTCTGCCACTCTTTCCTTATCCTTTTTCACATAATGGTTCGTGTGGAGCATGGTCCACGTTAACGTCATCCTCAACAGATATGTCTTTTCTTAACAGTACGTGTTTTCCAGACAAGCAAGGTCTCCCCCACAGAACCGGGTTAGATCTAGAAAATGAAGTGTATAATTTAGGTAATTATTCTTCGAATTTCATGGTCCTGAATGTTCAGTCTGATACTACTCCAGACTTACCTGCTATTTCAGTACTACCAGTCAAAGGCGAATTATGTGTCCGAAATAATGGTTCTACACACGTAGGACATAGTGATTGTACTACTATTGTCAAGTATAGTGAAATCTATTTTCAAAGCTTCACGTCATTCTTATTTTATTTGTGGTCAAACCGCATATGTTCGTCTGCCCCTCGATTGGGAGGGAACCTGTTACATTGCCTTCCTACTGCCACCAGTTTTCCTAGCCCCACCTGATTATCATAGAAACACACATCTAGTACACATTAGACATAGAAGGGAGATCGAGTCCCCAATTGTCGATTATACTGAAACTGCTCTAGAACAGTATACAGATTTCAATAGAGGTTTCTTCTTCTTTATAGGACCTATCCAGAATAGTAAGCTAATCCGTAGGTTAACAAGAACCCTTGAAGTAGTAGTCAATGAGACTGCCTCTGCTCTAGGTAACTTAACCGAAGAGCAATCTGCTATGAGATTTGTCGTTTTACAGAATCGTCTCGTCCTTGACGTCATATTGGCCGATAGGGGCGGGGCCTGTAGAGTCATCGGATCTAGTTGCTGCATTTTCATTCCAAATAACGCGCCGTCTGTTTATTCAGCTATAACCAGACTCCATAAAATTGCCCATCTGTTACACCAAGATCCAGGCACCTGGACATGGTCCGGTTGGTTCTGGACTATAATTTCCGCTTGGGGATGGAAAGTCTTGTCCTTTCTAGGTATTGCAGTAGCGATCATATTCAGCTGCTGCCTCTGTATACAATGTGGCCCTGCGATTTGCGGCATTTGTGCTACCTCTTGTATTCCTAGTCCCAAGCCCCGTTCTAAATCCCGTTCCAAGAAAATTCGAGACGAGCAAATGATACTGTATGAAATGATAGATGGTATCATGAATATTGATGTTTCCTGATGGAAACGTAGTGACAAGGAGGGAATGTGGAAAAGTAAATTTTGCTATGTTCTGTGTCCCTACGAGTCCTCCATCATATGTTATCTGTGCATGATTAATATGCATATGTATTCCCCATGTTCGATTAAAGACGCAATTATAGTTGTGTCCACCTTTAGTATGTCAGTTCCCAGTTCTCGTGAATACTACGAATATCAGGCCTATGTAAAGCTACGTTGCCACGTTTCTCAGTGTGCACGTTATTCCATTGTAAAGTCCCCGTTTCTAGGCCTCAAAAGGGCCTGGACATCAGATTCAGCTCCTGTCTCCTGAAGCCCTCGCTGAGGAGCGATACAGCCCCCACCTGTATCCTCGACCCTTCACTTACTTCCTGCCTCACAGTGCCCGGTTCAGCCTGGCTCTGCCTCTGAGTCTGCCAAGAGTATGTTATGATTCTAGCTATCAGTCCAGCCCTCCTTCTCTGCATTCCTAAAGCTACTGAATCGCATCAATAGTTTCCGTCATTGTCTAGCCTTCACGTCTCCATGTAAGAGAAATACTGCATTTAATGGTCATTTAATATTCTTCATCACGCACTACATGTAGAATAATGCATGCTCCAGTCTTAGAGTCTGTTCGCCTTTACCCCGATAACATTTGGATTCTATCAACATGTTCTCTAAACATCAGATACTAGATACTGCTTAGGTACATGTCGCCCTGACTCTCCAGACTTCAGTCTCTGCTCCTAGCACAGAGTTCGAAGCCCCCAGCTTCTCCCAGTAACACGTCATTGCCAGTTTGCGCGCACCATCAGGTTAGAGGTCCCGGCTCCTTAGGTAGCCCCCTCCATGTTTCCGCCCCATTTATGACATATTCTGTTACGTTTGCATCACATGTCTATGTATACGCCTCTGTTACACCTACTTTCACCCTTATCTTTCGCGACTGCTACGCGTCACGCCTATTGCTCCACCCACTGCTACGCCTATCGTATGTATTGTAATGCAACTGTTTTAGTATATATGATCGTGTATTGTTATTAAATGTTAGCGCGCTCATCCCAGATCGAGCCCCAGCAGCTGCTGGGCCCTGCCATCCTATTCCTATGCAGGTTGTCCTGTTCCTGTCCTTTATGCTGTAATAAACCTGCAAAACTCCTACTACCTCGAATCTTGACTCTTATTTATTGAGCTATCTGTTATTCATTTATTCATCCAAAAATAGAGGTATTATTTATTTATTTACCACAGTAGTCCAGGATGCTCCGGCTAGGCTTCTTCTTAACATCCAAATTAGAAGCAGCGCTAGACAATATTTGTGCATACTTCACTGGCTGCCTGTTGCCCAACTTGTTAAGTTTAAAGCCCTGGTCTTGGCACATCGTGCCCTACACACTTCCGGCGAAATCTACTTAAGGAAATGTTTTATGTTTTATACTCCAACTAGACAGTTTTTGTCAGTTTATCGTCCAGATACCTCGCTTTCGCCTCCAAAGAATGGGCCAGTTCTCTTGCTTTTAGGGCTGTCATGGCCTGGAACTCTTCCATTTGCTCTTCGCAGCATCCAGGACAATACTCTCTTTAAAAAACGGCTCAAATGTTTCTTTTTATCTAACCGGTCCTTCTTCACTTCTCAATGTTTGCGGCAGGACACTCTTAGGAGTATCTGTGTGCACTACAAACTTCAATAACATAACATGACAGATTGAGAGTGCACTATGACCTCTATTTGCCAATCATTAATACGGCAATTTCTCACCAAATATTCATTACAGTTACCATAGAGTAGAAATAGAGATTGACTGACAAAGATCAAACCAAAAACCTAGAGAGCACAGAATTTGTCAACAGTGTGACTTGGGAGAAGTAGAGAATAAGACACGCTTCTATGCCATGCCAAAAGCAGTTTGGATGATGACCTCGACACACTCTGCAAGGGAAAGGAATATGCTAGAAAATCATGTCATCGTCCTACAAGACTAGTCACCAGCGAAAGAGAAAACTCGTCTTCGCACGTCACAAAAACAGAGATTGAACGTAGATTTTAAAATAGCCTGGAAATTGAAATTACTAGTTCTGGACACCCTATATATAATATGTAATGTATTTTATGTGTTTATTTTGGCAATATTTGTCTTGTTTATCAAGGCAAAAAGGTGCATCTTTTTATATTGTTTAGATCGTGGGAAGAAAATGGCATTTATGGACAGAGTATCATCAGAGCAATATTGCCTGAAACGCAAGACCTGCATTTACCAGCCTTCAGCACCGCAGTAGCAAAATGAAAACCGAACCATCTCTAGAGGGACAAACTATCCTTTTGGCCTTGACAGGAGCCAACTTTGACGATCAACACGTTGTCCAAAATACTCAAGTGAGCAACGAAAACCATGAAAATGAAGATGCCAGATTTACTTTTCCCAGCCCTAACCGCAGATACATTTCCTCCACGTCCAGGCGGAGCTCGGAAGCCAACAATGTCAGTTTGTTATCTAAAGTCCCGGGCACAGTGGACATGTGCCATGCAGCTCCTCATTTCCTCATTCTAACCAGCTCGGTATGTTTTTCTGAACGGAACTCTAGTCCATTGATTGATGCTATACATGTTTCTATCTGTTGCTAATTAACAAGTGCTAAGCTTGCTAAGTCTGTTGGCAGGTAGGGGTACATCGCAAATAGTACTTTTTTTGTTATAGGTGACCGCTGTCAAGGCCATGAACCATCTACCAGCTGGTGTTAGCTGATCAATAGCTCTGTGGTACTGTATTTTATCCATGCACTCCATACCTACCTGCCAACTCTCTCTCTGTAGATTAGTGTGTAGTCTGTCACAGCTGCCTCCCCCATTGGTTCTCCTATTTGTGTGTGGGATGTGTGGATAGTACTTGAGTAAATTAAAGGCCTTTAAGTTCGGGCCACCCATATGTATGTAGCCCATAAAGTTGTTTGGTTCCCCATAGGGATTCATGGTAGTCATTGGATTCCCTTTACCTGCCATCCCAATGTGCTCCTCCTTTCCATTCCACCACCCTGAAGAAACTATTGAAAGGACAAGTGTATGTGTCTGATTGGAAATCACATAATCCTGGAAGGAAAAGGAAGCATCTTTTGTGTTCACTTTTCCTGGACCAAGCCATTTCAGCAGGTCAGCGTCTGGCCTGAGAGGAGCAATACATTAACCAAAGGCTATGGGAAAGTATATGGACCAAACTGCACATCCACAACAAAGAGGTGAACTGCCACCCTTATTCATCATGCTGTGCCAAGATGTCAGCCTATGACTGTCTAGAAGTCACCACTTTCCAATTTACAGAAAGGGAGTGCCTACTCACTGTATTATCTGGTTGTCATGGAACTCTGTGGCATCTGAGTGAAATGCACTTTTAAATTATTAGCTCCATCCAAGAGGTTGGAGGCAGGCATGAGATCGCTCTATCGCCCATCAAGTAAGATCCAGACAAGTTTCTGTCAATGGCACTCATAGTGAAAAGAAGTGATTTTTCAAAAAGATACATATTTATTAGCTACCGTTATGGCTGAATCCTCCCACCTTTAACAAAACCTATTATTTTTGAATACCAACTGATGACCCTAGAAACCTCGATGGAGGAAGCAAACTAAACTAGAAGTCACAGCTTAAATGTGATTTCTGTAATGAATCCTAGTCCCGGGAGAGCGGAACCAGAGACCCGGCCCGGAAGGGCCTTCAAACATTGTATCACCCTCTGGCCAGGCGCGGCCAGAGGATATAAATAAAGGAGTGAAGATCGCTCATGGTCTTCCACCTGTACCCACTAACCAGTGTGTGTGTCATTTTGTTTTGAGCTCTGGGAGAGGCCTCCCCCTAGACCACAGCGGACCCGCGTAACACTGGCAGCGAGGGTGGTCATTGGCGGGCACCACCTCTCAGCCCACAATTCAGGCGGCACTCATTTCGGTGCAGAAATTGAGGTGTTGTAAGCCTGCTGGAGTTTCGCTGAGTGCACAGCAATCAGCCGCAGGGCCTGGTTCCACTGCAAAGCCTCAACTGCAGATCTCTTTCAGCGCAGGGCCCAGTTCTCACCTGGATTGCCGTGCCCGACTACCATGCCTCCCTGGCAGTTGGTACCTGCCGCCGCCCCGCAACTGTGGCCACACAGAGGAGCCTGTGCACCACAGTGCTGCTGGGAGAGGATCCCATGAGTACAGCAGTACTGCCCATATTCTAACATGCTGCCAATCGTGTGTGTATGCGCCTATACCAGCGACGCCTGCAAGACAACTCCAGCGCCCTACACACCAGCGCGTGCGGAAGCACACCAGAGCATGAGAGCAGGCTCACAAATCCATATGCCAGCGGCGTAGCCCTGCAGAGCAGATTGCTTATGACACCCAAAGTCCAAGGAAAGCTCAGCATACATGGTACAAGGAGGACAGGAAAGGAAAATAGGAGACAAAGGGGACACCCAGGAGGAAAAAAAAGTAGAAAACGACAACCATGACAGACAACGCTGGACAGGCAGGCCCACATCAGGTACAACAACAGGGAGGTCAACTCCCCATACGACCAGCCACAAAGCACGCACAAATCAACATGCCACCACCATTCAATGAGCTTGTCGATCCTGCCAAGTGGAAACCATGAATCAGCCGCCTAAGCAACAATTTTTCTGCAACACGGGAGACAGTCAACACCATTAAAAGATCCTTGTTACTGCACTTCGCGGGAGAAGAGATGTATAAACTCTTTGCACACCTGCCGAACACCGGAGCCACCAGCGACTATGATGTTGCAGTCAGAGCCCTAGATGCACACTTCGACCCACAACTGAATCCGGACTATGAATATTTCAAGCTCAGACAAGCCAGATAAGGGGAAGGGGAAGGGGAGTCCATGGACGTATTCCACGCATGCAGGAGAGAACTGGCCAGCATGTGCACAGCTGATGATCAAGCCAAAGAGGTGAGAGCACAGGTCATACAAGGGTGCAGAAACAAGACCCTTCCAAGCCTCATACTCCGCCAACCAGGGATACCGCTGGAAGACATCCTCATCATGGCACTGACCCACGTCCTATCAGATGCGAGAGCAACAGAAATAGACATCACCATCACCCAGCAACCGGAGAAACCCGTCAACATAAAGACGGAGCGAGTGGACACAGTTCACGCCAAAACAGAGGGAGAATAGGAAAAAAGCCAGTGAAGAGTGTGCCCGTGTCGCGCAGGAGGCGCCCCCATTCTACATGCGTTATAGAAATTGCAGGATCCCGTGTCTAAGCTCGAATCAACACCGGTGCATCCGTCAATGTGATGGGCAGCCATCAGTACAAACAACCACAACCACGGCCCCAACTAGCTAAGTCCCGCGTCAAGATATTTACATATGGGAGCCAGACACCACTACCCATAAAGGCAAGATGACTGTGCAGGTGAAGTCTGAAGGCCAAGCGATCACAACAACATTCCACTTGATGGCTACATACTGATAGAGTGGTTGAAATCCTAGTAGGAAACCACACTGCTGAAGACCTCAGCCTAGTCACTTTTGCCCGCAAGGTCAGAGTACTGCAAATAGACGAGATACTTGAACCGTTCCCCCACCTCTTCACTGGGCTGGGATGCATAAAAAAAACACTGATCAAGCTACATATTGACAAGGCAACAAAACCAGTAGCACTTTGTCACAGGTGCAACCCGTTCCACCTGCGGCCATTGGTCGAACAAGAACTACACAGTCTCGAACGACAAAGAGTGATTGAAAAGGTCACTGGCCAGACACCCTGGGTCGTGCCCATGGTAATAGTGGAAAAACCTGAACAACCAGGAAAGATAAGATTGTGCATTAATATGCACCTACCCAACCAGGCGATCAAAAGAGAGTGACATATAACACCAACAGTCTACGACATCATAGCCAATCTGAAGGGCTCCAGATGGATTTCTAAGCTGGACCTCAAAGCAGGGTACTATCAGCTGAGGCTAGCAGAAGAGAGATCCTGTCCGGCCCACAAGGAATACCATATGTCAGTGATGACATTTTAATACACTCGTCATCCATTGAGGAGCACCATCAACATCTCCGAGAAACCCTACGACGGCTGTCCAATCAAAGCGTAACCTTGCACAAGGACAAGTGCCTGTACTTCCAGAAGTCCATCAAGTTCTTCGGATACGTCTTTAGTCAGAATGGAGTACAGGTGGATCCCAGAAAATCGCACACCATAAAACAAGCACCAGCACCAACCACGGTGTGAGAAGTGCAAAGCTTCCTGAGAATGGCTACATACTGTGGGCGGTTTATACCCAACCTGGACACAAAAGTCTAGCCCCTGTGAGCCCTCACAAAGAAAGATGCCACATGGAAATGAGGCCGTGAAGAGGAAGAGGCATTCCAGAAAGTCAAAGAAGCATTGCTTGGTAGGATCACAATAGCATACTTCGACGCAACCCGAGCCACATAACTACTGGTAGATGCAAGTCCTGTGAGCCTTGGAGCTGTTATCACGCAAGAAGTAGTACCCAGCACCCCACCCACATTCACAGAAGTGCAATACTCCCAGATCGAGCGAGAGGCACTAGCGATTAAATAGGCATGCAACCGTTTCCTTCTCTGCAGCGGCGGACACCCCTTTCGGGTAGTTACTGAGTACTTGTCCCGCTGATCCAAGGCACAGCCTCCACATCCACCGCCACAGATTGAACGATGGGTGATACAACTGCAACACTACCAGATGGATCTTGTGTATCGCCCGGGATCAAAAAATCCTGCGGATTTTCTCTCCCGACACCCACCAGACCCCAGAGAAGAGGATGCTGACAGTGATGCGAGGATAGAAAAATACATCTATATGGTGTCCCAAGGGTTGTGTCCCTGTGCCCTCACCACTGAATGAATCAAAGTGGCAACCGAAGACGATCTTGTCCTGGACAAAGTTATAGACTCCCTATGCAAAGGATCATGGGAGAATTTCCTGCGTGATGCCAAGGACTGGTGCAGTCCAGACTAGGAGCGTCTCGGGAAACTATGAAAGGTGTGGGACGAATTAAGCTTGACGGCCAAGGGTCTAGTGCCAAGAGGCTCCTGAATCGTAATCCGGGCGAGCCTCTAAGAGAGAGTGACAGGACTTGCACACGAGGGTCATCAAGGAACGGTGCGACTGAAATCATGTAGGAGGAAGAAGGTGTGGTTCCCAGGGCTAGAAGCAGCAGTGGATGACTTAGTGCAAAACTGTCATTCTTGCCAGATCACAAGCAGCCAGGAACCGCCAGCACCAATGATAACAGAGGAGTCTGCCTCAGCACCATGTTCTCTAGTTAGACTTGACTTTGGTAGATTCCAGGGTGGTAGAGTGACCACTGTACTCATCAACAGCTATTTCAAGTACCCAATAGTCAAAGTATTGGACTCTACATCATTAGCCCACATATCACCAGTACTGGAAAAAAACATTTGCGCTGTTTGGCCTACCTCGAAAATTAAAGACAGACAATGTGCCCCAATTCCAAGGTGGAGAGTTTAAGGACCTACTTACATCGCTAGGTATATGCCACCACCGGATCACCCCTCATTGGCCACAAGCCAATGGCAAAGTAAAGCGGTTCATGTGCCATGGCAGAACAAAGCGATCCAGAAACAGCGCTACAACGGTTCCTGCCCGAATACCGCAGCACTCCTCACTCCACGACCCAAAGATCCCATGGTCCCTAATGCTTGCTGGACACGGGCGGGACACAATCCCTGTGTCTGAAAACTGGACTCCACCTCCATACGAGCCAGCCAACACTTAAACTCGAAGGATCCGGAACAACGAACGGGTCAGTAAGCGGAGAGGGGTTAAACCTCGGCTCATCACACCGGGGAACTCGGTTCTGATTTGGAACCGCTGTGCCAGAGGGAAGTTCAAGACAACCCATGCTCCACAGATCTGGACCATGCTGAAGGCAAATGGAACCGCCATCACCACCCAACGCAGAACTGAAATAGTTACCAGGAATATAGTAAAATATAAAAGTAAAACAACCGGAGCAAGGGGGCGTAATTCATGGAGACACTGAGACAGATGACGGCTGGGCTGGAGGGATCTCCTGTCCCAGCCTGCTAGAATCAAAGCTGGCAGATCCTCCTGAAGACCAGACAGATGCATCTGAAGATGATGGGGAGTTGAATGTCACATCCCTGACAGATGTGAACATCCAGGATGCAGTTCATCCATCCAACCCCTAACCTGAGGCCAAATCCAACAACAGCCAGAGACCCACAGACTTTGTTTTTAAAAGTTTGTTGAAACCTGTTTGGAAACGGATGTAATGACCCCTAGTCCCACCAGAGCGGAACCAGTGGCCTGCCCCGTAAGGGCCTACAAACATTGTATCACCCTCTGGCCAGGCATGGCCAAAGGATATAAATAAAGAGGCGTAGATCACTTGTGGTCTTCTGCCCGTAACCACTAACTAGTGTGTGTGTCATTTTGTTTTGAGCTCTGTAGACACCAGTTAGCGACAGCTAGTAGGAGATAGCGACCATCTTGGGCCCCACTTTGCATGTCAGTGATATTTATCACTAATGACATGCAAAGTGGGCGTGCCAAGATGTTAGCGACTGGAAACAGTCGCTAACATCGCTATCTCCTATTACCAACTTTTGGAGATATTCGCGCTAAGCGCGAATATCTCCAAAAGCTAACACCTGCCCTGAGCAGTTCATAGCCATGTTATCCAATGGGAGGTGGATAACATGGCTAAGAGCATTAGCTCGGTAATGCATGAATATCGCTGACTTTTCAGCGATATCCATGCATTGCGGCCGTTTTTTATCGCATTTGCGATAAACCTTGGTAATACCAAGGTTTATCTGCGGTAAAAATCGCCGCAGCTCAGCGGTAAAATTTTGTCTCTAACCAAGCAATAGCGATAATTATCGCTATTGCTTGGTAATATGCCCCTTTAAGTGCTGGCAAGAGTGTTTTAGATGAGTCCTGAAGGAGTTAGTCAACAAGACCACAATTTCATATCTTGCATAGAAAGCAATGTCCAAATCACACTGTACAAGAAACGCCCCACACATGATCACAAAGGATACAGGCTAGATAGCCTGTTTGACATAGCTGCCAAGATTTTCAGAACGAGTCTGTTCACAGACATGCGAGAATGGCAAAAATATCCATTCTTGATCCTGTAAAAGGGGACTTTCAAGTTGGGTCTGGCAGACCAAGGATTCATATTTCAAACAATAGTTCACTAGTCATCCATGAACATGATGCACCTCTATGACTCCTTCCTTATTTTACAGAGGACAGATAGGCTGGGACTACTTGGCTTGCTGAGCTGCGCTAGCACTACATATAACATTTATGTGTTTTTATTGTTTGAAAAATTGAACTGTTTACCTACTTTTTAATCTCACCCCATTTTGCATTTACTTTGTTGTTCACTCGTGCTCTGTTCTTTGTTGTGCATGTTGACTCCCGGGTTCACCGCAGCTATCCATGCTGATTGTGTGGAGGGAGAAGACGAGTCTCTAGAAAGCAAGGGGCATTTTCTTCGCTTTCTGGTGGGACACTTACGAGCAGCCATCTTGGCAGGGTGACACTCTAGTGCTCCTTCCCTACCGGGCTATTTTTAGAACCCATGGCGCCGACGCACAGCGGACGCGTACAGAGGGCGCGCGCTGAAGGCGCGCAAAAGGCAAGCCCGTCTGCGCCCATCCGCAGCCGGACGACGGCCAGGGCCATATTCGCTGCCTGTTTTCACAGCGATCACAGGTATAGCCGATCAGAGCTATTCTCCCTAAGACCTCCATTTTGCATCAATTGTCCCCCCCCCTGACTCCTGGAGACTCGGGGAAACAGATCTCTTGCATGAATTGTCGGTTTAGCACAAGTACCGGTTGCTCCACTAAGCGTAATAAGACCTGTTAGTCAAACATTGTCACATCGCCTACAGAAGTGAAATTAAAAGCATGTCTGATAAACTGTAGATACATGCCCAAACACGCATTAGACATCTATCAGTCCATCACTGAAAACCACTGGGACCTTATGTTCCTAACTGAGACGTGGCTACGAGATGATACCAACCCTGCCCTGACTCTAGCCATCCCTGAGGACTATGGCATAGTTTGTACAAACAGGCTAGCTGGGATACGGGTAGGGGAGTGGCAATTATTCACAAAACGAGGTTGGAGATTGTAACATCTAATCTTGATCAGTTTGATTCCATCAACGGGCTGCGTTTTTGTATTACATTTTCAGCGTCCTCTTCCTGCTCAGGGCTGCTGGTCTATAGACCTCCCAACTCCTGTACCAAATATATTCCCCCCTTGCAGACTATATCTCCCAAGCTAGCATACGATACTCCAACTTTACAATGCCAGGAGATCTGAATCTACATGTGGACAATCCTACTTGTACGCAGAGTTTCAATTTAATTTCTACGTTAGCAGGATGCATGTCCTATCCAACTCACAAGGCAGGCCATACTTTGGAACTAACTTTGCTCTAATCTTCCTGATATTTAAATTTCTCGTCCATTGCCAGTGATATGGTTAGACCATTTTTTCATCCTGTTCCACTTTCATTTGTTAAGTACAGCCAGAGCCTCCTCCACCCCCTTAGAGTATAGAGAGAATTGAATGAGTGTTACCCCATAGTCTCTAATGCAACATCTGAAGGACTCAAAGCCCTCTCTCTCCACTGACCTCGAGGCTAACATCTCCAATTTAAACAACTGGATCAGCGATGCGCTGGATTCCTTGGCCCCTCAGAAACCAGTATAGTCATCCAAATTGTCTCCCTCCGCACCCTGGTTTTCGGAGGAGATTAGAACAAAAAAGGCAGAATGCAAAAAGCTAGAAAGTAGCTGGAGACTTACTTATTCTGTGGAAAGTAAAACAGAATATCGCATGGCTCTTAAGGAATATCGCAAACTTATTATGAGAATAAAAAGAGACTTTCTAGCTGTTCAGATTAACAATGCTAAAAATTCCTCCAGGGAAATTTTTAAATCGTGAAAGAGTCCACTTGCACTTACCCATAACCATCCCCCATCACAGTTATTGTGCAACAAATTATCTGATTATTTTGAGGATAAAATCACTTTGCTTTATGAGTCCTTCCCCACTTCACTCAATGTCTCTCCGACTATTAATGATTATTATCCTGAGCAGACCCCAGGTACTGGATTCTAAGAATTTGCTGATATATCCCTTGAAGCCTCATTAATTGAATTACAGAAGTGCAAATCAGGGTCCCCAAGTGACCCTTGGCCAGCAAAACAATATAGTGCCCTAGAGGAGTGTCTTAATCCTCATCTTAATGCCACCTGGAACTCCTCACTCAGACAGGGCAAACACCCAGGAGTTTGGAAACATGCCTTTCTCCTATCTATATTAAAAACAGCAAATGCTGATCCTGAAATCACTAGTCACTATTTTATTTATTTATTTAAAAAGTTTTATATAGCGCAAACAAGATCCCGAAGGATATCAGAGCACTTTACAAAAAGGATGGAAGAAGGGTAGCATACAATATCGACATGCATATTTTGTATTGATTTAAAGTATGTTTCACGAGCGACCAGAGTCTGCTGTTACAGTGTCCTGGGATACAACATACTTTAGCGTTGGAATCGTAGCAGCTGGATCGCTCCAGTCATGGGTGTTTCCTCTATTCAAATAAATCCTCTAAAAACTCACCTACTGCGTCCGCCTCCTCACTACAAGAGGCCAAGAAGAAAAGTGAATCCCAGGAGGGGAAAACTAGATGAACATCCTGCGAGTATGTCTCATCAGGTTGTGGATGTTGTCTAGTTATGTGGCAGCGACTCAATATAGGAGACTACACACACAGTCGGAAACGTCCCTATGTTGGGTGGGGTTGACAGATATTTATTTATTTTTATTTATAAAGATCCTGAATTTGTGACTCTTCTCACTGGTTAGTGAACCAGATTGTGTTTGTGCTGGGTGAATGTGAAGGGCAGGGGGGTGGTGGGCTGTGGCTGTCCCTTGGTGTTTACGTATAGACCCATTTCACTACTCCCTGCTCCTGCAAAGGTCTTGGAGAAACTAGTGCATCAGCAATTGGCCAGATTCATTGAGACCAACGGCCTTCTTCATGATTCTCAATCAGGTTTTCGCCCTGGTTTCAGTACAGAATCTGTTCTGATTGAAATGGCTGAATCAATTTGATGGGGGGGGTGGAGGCTCCAAGGTGCCGCATTTGACACAGTATGTCACAAAACCCTGCTGTATCGACTCTCCAATTTAGGAGTGTCTGGGGATGCTTTGGCCTGGTTGGGATACTTCCTGAGTGGAAGGGCCTTCCAAGTATTTGAGGGAGATTCCACCTCCATAAGCAAGCCTTTGGACTGTGGGGTTCCGCAGGGCTCATCGCTGAGCCCCACGCTGTTCAATGTGTACATGGGACCACTGGCTGAGATCGTCCGCCGATATGACATTAAGATCATTACATATGCGGACGATACTCAGTTAGTGGTATCCCTTGCACAGAAGAACAGTGAGCTGGCACAGACCAACCTGGCGGCATGCATGGAAGAGGTCAGGAGATGGATGACGACATCCTCCCTTAAACTCAACGGGGATAAAACCGAGCTTATGCTACTCGGTCCCCCAGCACTGCTCACTTTCGACCGCTTATGGCCCACCAGCCTGGGCACACCACCTACGCCAAAAGACAACATAAAATGTTTGGGGGTCTGGCTGGACAAATCTCTAACTTTCAACACCCAAGCAACTAAAACATCTGCAATCTGCTTCGGGCTTATCAGGATGCTCAAAAAAGTCCTTCCACTCCTGCCTTTTGTAGCCAAACAGATTGTGATACAGGGCCTAATACAATCTTGACTCGATTTCAGCAAGCCCTGTATTTGGGGGCACCGGAATATGTGCTGCAAAAACTCCAGCGGGTCCAGAATTGCGCTGCACGCACGCTGCTTCAGATCCCACGTAGAGCATCAATAGAATCCGGGCTGAGAACTCTACATTGGCTCCCCGTCAGGGAGAGAATAACATTTAAAGCCCTGTGCGTGTCCCATCAAGCCTTCTGGAGAACCAGTCCCAAGATCAACCACTCCCTCCTCTCCCCTTACTGCCCCAGCAAACAACTTCGATCTACTCACACTTTTTTAGCTGTAGTCCCCCGGATCAAAAGATCAAGAGCAGGAGGAAGATCCTTTTCGCTCAATGCGGCTAAGTTGTGGAATTCACTCCCTGTACATCTAAGATCGAATTCCAACCTGCTATCATTCCGCAAACAGCTTAAAACCTTCCTTTTTACCAACTGAACTCTTCTCCAAGCTGCTGTTTCTTGAGGCACAATTTCTTCTTCTCAGCGCTTGGACGCCTAAGGGCAGCAGTCGCGCTTAATAAAACCCCTTTTCATTTCATTTAATTTCAAGGTGATGTTAGTGCTGTTAGATCTTTCTGCAGCATTTGACACCCTCTGCCACTCCATCCCCTTGAATCGCCTATGGGATATAGTCTTTCAGGGAACACCCCTGAAATGGTTATCATCTTTCTTATCAGGCCCTAAACAACAGGTCCGAACCCACCCTTTTGTGTCTCCAGTTAAACCACTTAAGTGGGGCGTTCTCCAGGGCTCGTCCCTGAGCACGCTTCTTTTTAACATTTAACTTACTCCCCTTGCAGAGCTTATTGCTAAAACTGGGATTAAGATAACATCCTACCCGGATGACACACAGTTATTGTTCACCTTTAGTGAGGTGTCTGCATCCACCTGTGACCCACTAAAAGAGTGCCTTAAGAGCACAGCCGCCTGGATGGACCGCAACTCTTTAAAACTTAATGGGGATAAGACCGCAGTCTTATTTTTTAATCAACCCTCACCTCTTCTTTCTAATCTTTGGTGGCCTGATGAATTAGGCAATGCCCATTCACCTAAGGACTCGGTTAAGAATTTGGGCGTTAGATGGGATAAACATTTATCCCTCTCAACGCAGATTCAAACGGTTTCGTCCATCTGCTTTGGTAAAATGAAAATCATCAGGAAATGTATCAATTATCTGCCTAATGCTACTCGTAAAACCGTAGTCCATGCGTTGATAACTTCCCATCTTGATTACGCGAACGGTCTATATCTGGGTCTCCCACTGGATATGCTCCGTAGACTCCAGATTGTTCAAACTGCCGCAGCCCGGCTGGTCTGCGGGGTTCCACTCCGTCATAGCCTCTCTCCTTATCTTCGACAACTCCACTGGCTGTCAATTGCAAAGCGTATCAAATTCAAGGCCCTGACATTCGCTTTTCAGGCAGACAAAGGAAGAGGGCGGCCTATCTTAGGAGGAGAGTCCGACCTTATCAACAATCCAGATCATTAAGATCTAACAATAAACACTTCCTTGCCCCCTTGTGATTTTTAAAAAATAGATTGGGAACTAGGGGCCCGATGTAGGTAGCCCTTTACCGATCGGAATCGGCCGAAAATACCGATTTTCGGCCGTTTCCGATCGGTAAAGGGCCATCGAGATGTAGGGGCACATTTTCGGTAATTTTACCGATTCGTTATCATTACCGAATCGGTAAATTTACCGATTCGGTAATATTTACCGATTCGGTAATGATAACGAATCGGTAAAATTACCGAAAATGCAATGTAGGTAGCCTATGTTCCATCAGCACATGGCTTACAGAATCGGTATTTTACCATGGAATACAAATCCATGGTAAAAAACCGATTCCTGTGTACATGCACATCTGTGCATGTACACATGTGCCATGTGACAGACAGACGTGCCCTTAGGGCATGTCTGTGTGCCACATTGCACACATGCCCGTTTTGGGGGTGCTAGAGGGTGTCAAAGTGACACCCCCTGCACCCTTGTGAATTCTTTAATTACCGATTCAGTAAATACCGAATCGGTAATGCCTAATCATTCCTATGGGCTTCAAAGCCCATAGGAATGAATGGGCATTACCGATTCGGTATTTACCGAATCGGTAATTAAAGAATTGTTAAGGATTCGGTAACGAATCCAGATGTTGGGACCTACATCCCATTTACCGATTTTGAAATACCGAATCGGTAAAATTCGGTATTTCAAAATCGGTAAATGGGATTTACCTACATCGGGCCCTAGATCTTTTGAGGTGGACGCTACCACATGTTGGAACAAATTACCCCCCCACCCCCCCCATTTACATCTGATTTAGTCTGAACAGGAGTTCCGTAAATCCTTGAAAACCTGGCTCTTCAGTCGGAATGACTAGCCCTTGTATATCTCCTCGGCTGCTCTCTGTCTGCTTTAGCGCTGGGACACCCCGTTTTGGGAAGCTGTGTGCTCAACAAATGTCTTTTATTATTATATTATTATTTTCCCCTCAATATTTTGACTTATTGGACTGGGATGGTCTGGGGATAAGATATGCAAAGGCAGGCCTTGACCCCTACTTGATGTCAATGCTGGCTGAACTATTCAGCTATCAGTTCCACATTGGAAGTATGGTATGACCCCAAAGGGCAATTAACAAGGGCATTTAAAAGAAAGACATGAGTCAAACATGCAAACCTCAAAACAGCCCTTCTGTTTAATCTTTACAGCAATGTTCTGCTTCCTACCCTACTAGAACCATCAACTCACATTGTGCAATTGGGGGAAGTGACTACGTATCTTTTCTAATGACTCTGAAATGCCTGCAAACACCCCACAGATGTGTCTAATTGGTGGAACCAATCTGTAGTAAGAATGGTTGGTGTAAATTGTTGTATAATAACGTAAGGCGGTGAGAACTAGAAACAAAAAATCGTTCATAGAGGCTAGCTGTTAGGCTCAGTATTAGAAGCCACTTTTTGGGAATTACTCTTTCAGCAAACTCATGCTGGAACCCTCATAGAGTGTTAATAGAGCCAAAACCACCTTAAAAAGCACCCACATATTTTCAACAGATATTCCAAGCCAAGTTAGATTACTTGATGTTGTATTGAACTAGGCCCAAGCTTGCTTGCGGAGTTTGTGGAATTTGGGCACCATGCGCTCTGCAGGGGAATGCCAAGTTCCTAAATTCCATCTTTCAGATGCGAAGCTGATTTTGTTTTCGCTCATGCACTTGAGTTGTGTTTTGGCACTCACTTGTGAGTGCAAAGATACTCTCAGGCCGTTTGCGAACATGTGTAAGACTTCTTACACTGCTAGTGAGCTCCCGCAAAACTTCACACTCACTCGCATGGTTTCCAGCCACGACTGTGCCAATCTAGAGCGCTCAAGCAGCTTCTGTGCTCGAGATGCAGCTGAGAGGCTTTTGGAGTAGATTTGCTTCTCCAACTAGCCGTTGGAGTTGATTGTTTTTTCTTGTGCAAGAAGCCTTTTTTTGAAACTTTTTTTCCAACAGGAAGGAAGTGCCCCAGAGACTCCAACTTCCTATTCCTGTCCAGCAAGCTCTTCCCAGTGCTGTGACCCTCTCTTGGTCACTTCATTGGGATTTGGAGCTGGAAGGATCACTCTCCTTGTCTGCTGCATATATACCATTGGAGTTAAGGACTTGGTATTTGAGATTTCACAAGTAAGTTGGAAAACTGATGTGTAAGGGTGTTGTTTGTTTGAATGAGGGCATGCACCAGGATCTATTTGTACTTTCATCAGATTTTTACAATTATTTTTGGTGGGTGGCCTGCAGTTTTAGTAGGGGCCTCGTATTTATTTGGATGTAATTTTTCTTCTTTTGTAAAGGAAAAATGTTGCATAGTTCAGTACATTTTTTTCATGTTCTTTAATATGTTTGCAATATTCATTTAATTCACTATGTGGCCTAGTTTGCCAATGGGTCTTCCAGTACTAGTCGAGGATGCATGAAACAACTGATTCTGTGATGTCTGTTGAATTGAAATGGGATTTAGGCCATGGATAGCATTTGATTAAATAAAAAAATGTGTTTTTGTGATATTTCATGTTCTTTTCTCCTGCAAACAGTATATAGGTGGGGTAATTATATTTGATGTCTTTGAAGGATGTGTGCTGTTGTTAAATGTCTTAGCCCAGTTCATTTTCGTTTTTGACGTTGCTGAATTAATGCTTTTTTTTCTGTGTTAGCAATTCATGCATCCTTTGTCTGGCTAATGTGTGAGTTTGTTTGTCGTAGGCCACCATTTGTCTTTGCTTCCCATGCCATGTGGCCAGGGGCCATTTAGTATTGTTCGTGCCCATAGGCCTGCATGTGCTCTTTGTTTGTGGCAATGCCTTCTTGTTTGTTGTTTGACCATGTGGTCAATGGCCATTTTGTGTGAGCAGCCAGTGTGCATTTGGTAACTCTTCTTTGTTCCCCATGCCTTTTTGCTTGCTTGTTTTTGTGACCATGTGGCTAGGCCCAGATCTCTGTACTGGGATGAATGTATGACATTGTTCTGCATTCTGTCCATCAATTGTTTTTGCATTTGTCACCCAGAGTGGGACGGGTATGCTCAGATGTGAATCCCGTGCTCTCCACACCACTGGAGTCAAGCTATCCTGGCTGATGATGGCTGATAGCCAGAAACCGGTCCTAGGATGCTTGATTCCGGTCCAGGGAAGACATGGCTTGGCAGTTCGGGATGGACTGTTCCCACAACGCACAGGGTCAAGGCTGAATTGCATATGGCCATGTCTGAACTGGGGTGGTGTGGAGTGCAAAAAAACGATGGATTTAGGCCCAGATCTCTGTACTGGGGTGAATGTAATACATTGTTCTGCATTCTGTCCATCCATTGTTGTTTTTGCATGTGGCTGGCAGCCATTTTGTGTAGGCAACCAGTGTGCTTTTGCCGTAGGCCTGTATGTCTTCTTTTTTCCCTATGCCTTCTTGCTTGCTTGTTGTTGTGACCATATGGCTGGCTGCCATTTTGTATAGCCAGACAGTCTGCTTTGTCATAGGCCTGCATGTGTTCTTTGTGGCCATGCCTCCTTGCTTGCTGTTTGACCATGTAGTCAGAGGCCATTTTGTTTAGGCTGCCAGTATGCTTTTGCCATAGGCCTGCATGTTTTCTTTGTTCCCCATGCGTTCTTGTTTGCTTATTGTTGTGACCATGTGGCTGGCTGCCATTTTGAATAGCCAGCCAGAGTGGTTTTGCCATAGACCCACATGTGTTCTTTGTTTGTGGCCATGCCTCCTTGCTTGTTGTTTGACCATGTGGTCGATGGCCATTTTGTGAGGGCAGCCAGCTTCCCAACTCATCGCAGGGCAGTGCGAGCTCAGCAATCCTTGCTCACACAAGGCCTTGGTGCCCTGTGAGTACCTCTATTACTCCAGTTTCAGGCTTCTGACAGTTCTCGATGGGGTAAATGGCATGGATCCACACCGGCATGCACACCCAGTCTGCGAATGTTTGGTGACCTGCACAACACTTTGTGGAGCTGCTAAACAGGTAGATTAAGGGGAAGGAGTCAATGAGCGTTAATGCCCAAATGTTTAAAATGTGAGAAACAACAGAAGATGCTGATGCTAGTCGATTTCAACAACAATCATTTCAATCTACAAACATTGTAATGAAACCAAATGTTTTGGATTTTTATTTTCTTCTTACTTCTTATGTTTTATTATTCAGTAACACTTTATACACATTGAATTATTTTACATTTCACTTGATTTCTTATACAAATATATTTTGACCTTATGTACAAGACCTAACCATTACTATTCAAAATCAATACAAATTTTAACAAATTTATTCAAACTCACAATCATACTCCACTCTTACTCTTACAGATAAAATATAGCTGGAATTAAATTATTCACAGTAGTGCCATCTGTACGTTTTCAAAATTCAAAATCCCTTATTCAACCTCCTAATATTTTCAGTCTTTTTAATGGCTTATAACAGCCTACGCGTTTCGAACCCAACATTTTTTATGGGGTTCTCATCAGGACGGTAGTCTGTAAAAGAAGGAGAACACCTTATTTTAGAACATAGTAACTAAATAGCTGCATGCTGCGTACTTCAACACTAACCACTTCCGTGTCTTACCTCTTTTAAATCAGAGCCTGGACGGATTAACACTTAACCGACGTACCACTCATGTACAAGGCAACCTAGTATGTTAAAAACCAAAAACAGAACAATTGCCAATGTCAGCATCACTCTGTTTCATCATTGACAGCTCATTCATACACTCGTTTTTTATAGCCACTTACTTGTGCTCATGTGGTTAGGGTTAAGATCTTAGCACTCTGTGCAGCCTAAACTGTATCACTAAGAAAGAGGAAAAACGTATCTTCAGTATTTAATTCCGGGTGCCCTCTTGTGCTAGCATTTGAGT
Source organism: Lissotriton helveticus (assembly GCF_964261635.1). Lineage (NCBI taxonomy): Eukaryota > Metazoa > Chordata > Amphibia > Caudata > Salamandridae > Lissotriton > Lissotriton helveticus. The sequence goes on from NC_136068.1 coordinate 1,100,865,913, forward strand.
GACATGTAAACAAATTACCTCAAGCTTTGGCCGACTTCCGATGTCTGGGGTCCAGTGCTCCCGCCTGCCCGAGAAAAACAAAAACGAGCAGGGGACAGTTTAAATGCACGGCGTGTATACCAACTGGCGCAATAGTTAGTTGGTATCATATTCCGATGAATACCTTAGGCGGTCGATTTCCCTTCCCTCGGTGTTTGAACGCCGCGTACAGTCAGGCGTCAACTTCCGGTTTTCCCAGGATCCATGGGAATTGTAGTCCCGGTTGAGAACGATCTTAAATGCACTCCACATTACTTCACTTCAAATTGTTGCCAATTAATCATCACCATTTTATCAGTAAATATGTGAAAAGCTCACATATTCTTTAATGATATTTTTCCTATTTTTCAATTTGGTGCCCGAAGTTCGATCTTCATTTGGAAACATTTTTGCCAACTTTTAAATAATGTTGCGGGACGTTGGAACTCACATATTCTTTAACGATATTTATCCTATTACTACATTTGGTGCCCGAAATTCGATCTTCATCGGGTGTCTTTTTGCCACTCGTCACTGTCCACTCAGATGTTAGATATGAGCGCCCTCTGGTGTTTGTTCAGCTTCATTTGATGAATCATGATAGATGGAGTTTATGGCATTGATGGTTTACTATGATGTGTTTTGTCCTCCTCTATATCTGTGACTGCATGTTTATGTTTTGTTCAAAAGACTGTGATTCATTGTTCATATATTCTTGATCTGAATCCTTGCACAAGTCGTTTATTTTAGTGTCGTGTTTCTGATTTGTTCAAAAGACTGTCATTCATAGTTCATATATTCTTGGTCTGAATCCTTGCAAAAGTCGGGTTTTTTTTGGTGTCGTCCAGGTCTGTCAATTTATGGTGTCACTCAGGTTGCTGAATGCACTCTTGCCCTTATGGTTGCAGTTGTGCAAAACCAAAGGAATAACTGATTAACCTAATTTGAATAATTTGGTTAATTCATTAAGGCCCTCAATTGCGGAATCAAATTTCAAAATCATCATTGCCTCTCTTCTAGAAAGTTTTTCTTCAAGGTCACCTCCTCTTTCGTCATTGTCCACTTTTGAAATAACTGTCCAGGTCAGTTCCGTGTCTTTGTGATTCTTTTCAAGCCAATGATTGACAAGGGGGGCTGTTAATATCTTGTTCTTGATCCTTGATTTGTGCTGTTGAATTCTGCTTCGTACCTCTTGGCTTGTTTTTCCAATATAGAGTTGATTACAAGGACATAATATTCCATATATGACGAATCGTGATTTACAGTTTGTGAATGTCTCATGTTTCCATTTTATATTTCTGTGTTCTTCAAACAGACTTCCTTCTTTTGTTGTCTCACAACATGAACATTCACCACATTTATGGTGCTCTTGAACAGGCGGTAAGCCTAGCATCGTTCTTAAATCCAGATTTTTACTTTTTGGGGCAATGCTGCTCTTACCAGATGGTTAGCAATACTGGCGTTTTTTTTAAACGCAAACAGTGGCTCTTTGTTGAATGATGCATCTATATTTCTCAATAGGTGCCAGTTATTTCTCACTAGTTTTTTCAATGCGTTCGAGTTCGGGCAGAAAGTGCTCACAAACACCATTCTCTCATTTTCTTTTTTTGATTTTCTTTCAAGTAGATTTTCACGCGGTGTCCACCACGCTCTTTTGACCGATCTTTTTAATCGTTTTTTAGGGTAACCTCGCTGCAGCAAGTTGTTCGGCAGATTGTCCGCATGTCTTAAGTATTCGTCCTTGTAATGACAATTCCTTCGAATCCTTAAGTACTGCCCATAGGGCAAATTGTCTTTTAAGCTACGGGGGTGATTGCTTTTAAAGTGGAGTGCTTTATTGCGGTCTGTTCTCTTTTTATATAACGTTGTTACTAAACCTCCTTCAGAGGGGTATACCTCAACGTTCAGGAATGCCATCTTTTTCTGGGAATGTTCCATACTGAATTTGATTGTGGGTACTTTGTTATTTATCCAACCATGAAATTTCTTTAAATCAACTTCCGTCCCTGTCCAGACAAAGAAAATATCGTCGATGTAATGATACCAGTTGCTAATCCATTCTGAAAATGGATTGTCCCGATGGATAAAAGTATCCTCGTATTTCGACATAAATAGGATCGCTAGTTCTGAGGCGAAGGGGCATCCCATCGCCACCCCCGCCTGTTTGGAAAAAGAAATCGCCATTAAACTTGAAATAGTTCTTTTTAAGTGCAAATGCTGCCAACCTTAAAATAAAAGAGGTTGGTATTCGGTGAGGTCTCTCTCTTTCATTCAGAAATGCTTCCAGCACATAGATCCTCTCCTCTTGCGGGATCTGTGTGTATAAGGACGTTATGTCCATCGTCACCATCCAGTGGGTATTGGCATTGAATTCAATTGTTGCCAGTTTATTGATAAAGTCTGTGGTGTCTTGTACAAAAGATTTAACCAGAGGTAGAAATGGTTTCAGAAAAAAGTAAACAAACTTGGAGATGGGTGCTAGTAATGACTGGCAGCCAGAAACAATTGGTCGTCCTGGAGGTGTTTTTTCATCTTTATGTATCTTTGGTAAGACATAAAGGATTGGGATTCTTGGGTGCTTGATTTTTAAATATTCCATTTCTTTTTTACCAAGAAATCCAGCTTCAAAACCCTCATCAATAATTTTATATAGTTCTAGTTTTAATTCTATAGTGGGATCTTTGTTGATCTTTCGATAGCATGTCCTGTCATTAAGTTGTCTTTCCACCTCCTGAATGTACAAGGCCTTGTCCCAGATCACAAGGGCTCCCCCTTTATCAGCCTGTTTTATTACGAGTGAAGTGTCCTTTTTCAAATTGAGTAGTGCATCTGATTCCTTTTTGGAAAGATTATGTTTAATCCATTTCTTTTTTGCTTCCATTTCTGTTACTCCAGATAACACAGTTCTTTCGAAAGCAATCATTTCTTTAGGCATCTTACTACTGGTGGGACAAAAGACTGATTTATTTCTTAATCCAGTGGTTTTGGATGGTGCTAGATGTACATTTTCCGAAAAAAAGGATTTTAGTCGCACTTTCCGGCAAAACTCAATTACTTCTGTTTTAAGTTTTATGAAGTCTGTTTGTCTGGTTGGTACAAATGTCAATCCTTTGTTAAGTACCTTCTCTTCATCATTTGAAAGGATTCTATTTGACAGATTGAATATTGGTGACAAAGCTAGTTTTTGTAGTTCTGTCTCCTCGTGGACATTTCCCATGGCTGTTGATTGAATCTCGTTTTGCCACGGGGTTTTGTTTGGCCCCTGCCTAAAAAAGGTGCTCCCTCATGTTGCTGTTGAAAACCTCCGCGTCTGTTGTTATTCCTCCGCGGGGTAGAGTTTTCTCCCTCGCTACTGCTGCCAGAAGAGGAGGTGTCCGAGAATGTAATAAAGTTACTTTGTGATCTTCCCTGATATTCCTGGAGGTGCTTTCTTGCTTCCGGTCTTGACCGGAAGCAAGAAAGCACCTCCAGGAATATCAGGAATACCTTTTTTAGGCAGGGGCCAAACAAAACCCCGTGGCAAAACGAGATTCAATCAACAAGAATATATGAACAATGAATCACAGTCTTTTGAACAAAACATAAACATGCAGTCACAGATATAGAGGAGGACAAAACACATCATAGTAAACCATCAATGCCATAAACTACATCTCTCATGATTCATCAAATGTAGCCGAACAAACACCAGAGGGCGCTCATATCTAACATCTGAGTGGACAGTGACGAGTGGCAAAAAGACACCCGATGAAGATCGAATTTCGGGCACCAAATGTAGTAATAGGATAAATATCGTTGAAGAATATGTGAGTTCCAACGTCCCGAAACATTATTTAAAAGTTGGCAAAAATGTTTCCGAATGAAGATCGAACTTCGGGCACCGAATTGAAAAATAGGAAAAATATCATTAAAGAATATGTGAGCTTTTCACATATTTACTAATAAAATGGTGATGATTATTTGGCAACAATTTTAAGTGAAGTAATGTGGAGTGCGGAAATTGACGCCTGACTGTACGCGGCGTTCAAACACCGAGGGAAGGGAAATCGAATGCTCGGTGCCCCGACCGCCTAAGGTATTCATCGGAATATGATTCCAACTAACTATTGCGCCAGTTGGTATACACGCCGTGCATTTAAACTGTCCCCTGCTCGTTTTTGTTTTTCTCGGGCAGGCGGGAGCACTGGACCCCAGACATCGGAAGTCGGCCAAAGCTTGAGGTAATTTGTTTACATGTCACTCAAATGCTAGCACAAGAGGGCACCCGGAATTAAATACCGAAGAAACGTTTTTCCTCTTTCTTAGTGATACAACATGAGCACAAGTAAGTGGCTATAAAAAAACGAGTGTATGAATGAGCTGTCAATGATGAAACAGAGTGATGCTGACATTGGCAATTGTTCTGTTTTTGGTTTTTAACATACTAGGTTGCCTTGCACATGAGTGGTACATCGTTTAAGTGTTAATCCGTCCAGGCTCTGATTTAAAAGAGGTAAGACACGGAAGTGGTTAGTGTTGAAGTACGCAGCATGCAGCTATTTAGTTACTATGTTCTAAAATAAGGAGTTCTCCTTCTTTTACAGACTACCGTCCTGATGAGAACCCCATAAAAAAATTTGGGTTCGAAACGCGTAGACTGTTATAAGCCATTAAAAAGACTGAACATATTAGGAGGTTGAATAAGGGATTTTGACTTTTGAAAACGTACATATGGCACTGCTGTGAATAATTTAATTCCAGCTATATTTTATCTGTAAGAGTATGAGTGGAGTATGATTGTGAGTTTGAATAAATTTGTTAAAATTTGTATTGTTTTTTAATAGTAATGGTTAGGTCTTGTACATAAGGTCAAAATATGTTTGTATAAGAAATCAAGTGAAATGTAAAATAATTCAATGTGTATAAAGTGTTACTGAATAAAACATAAGAAGTAAGAAGAAAATAAAAATCCAAAACATTTGGTTTCATTCCAATGTTTGTAGATTGAAATGATTGTTGTTGAAATCGACTAGCATCAGCATCTTCTGTTGTTTCTCACTAGCGTGTGGCTAAGCTGTGCTACTGGTAGCCCAGACCCAGTGGTGGTATTCCAAATGTTTAAAATGGCAAAATCTGGCCTGGAGATTAATGACAGCCTAGTTGTATAATTTATAAAAATGAGTTATCTTCCCATGCACATGTGCACTGACGCAGCATGGCTCTGTGTGTGATATTGCGCCACTAGGGATTGACTACTTTAGGGTCGACAAGAGGTGAGACCAGAGGTAGGACTATTGCACTAGAATCTAGAAGAGTACGACTGCCAAAGGGGTGGAAGCTCACAATAGAGACAGCATTCTCAGACTGTCTCCTCCCAAGTTAGGAGTGGAGGGTTGATGCTTGAGGATCAACACTTGGGCTTGACCAGGGTCTTGCACTCCAAAAGAATGTAAGCTGTATGTGATGGAGAAAGTAGAAGACCATCTGTGAGAGACAGAGTTCTTATACTCTAAAAAGAAAGTGTCTGACAGAGGTCTTAAATTCTCACAGAGTGGGAAGAAGAGGTCTTACAATCTAAGGCCTTTTCTGACAGGGGGTATTACAGTTGACACATGGCATGTTTAGCACGGATGTCCCACTTGGAGGGCACTTTGTGCAAGATATTGTGGTCAGGTAAAATCAAGCTTCAACAGGAAATACCATGCCTAGTTGGCCACAGCCAAATTTAACATTGAATAGTCCCATGTTAAATGTGTAAAAGTAAGGATTTAGCACTTATCTGAAAAGACAGTGCTCAGGCACATGCATGCATCTTACAAGATCAATTACCTATTGGGTTAACTCGATTACTTAATCTATCTAGGTCAATAAACCAATAAACTGATGGCCAAAAAGGCAATTAATGAGTTTTACCTCCTGGGTACTGGGCTAAGAATTCTCAAAGTTTGTGGCAGCAAGAGGTATAACAGAGGAAATTATACCAGGATGAGTACATGAAGGAATCTCAAACCATTCCTTCCATCGGATGACTTCAAGCTGGTGGTACAACCTCTGATACTGCCTAGGCTAGACTATGGTATCTCCATGCTTTGTAGACTTCCCACATATAAATTGGCCCCACTAAGGGCCTCTATTAATGTTGCAGCCAGACTGATTACTGGTACAAAAAGAAACAATTACATCTCCCCAGCCCTCAAATTCCTAAACTGACTGTCATACGAACCAAGGATACAATTAAAGATAGCCTGCATGACCCACAAAGCCCTCCATCTCAAGGCTCCGATTTATCTGGCTCAAAAATTAAAATGGAGGTTGCAGACAGTCACAAAGTGCAAGTTCATTGCTCCTGGAACCACAGATTTGCCACAAAAAGAGAACGAGTCACACTGCTTTCTCCGTTGCTGCCCCGAAGATTTGGAACTCTCTTCAACCGGAAGTCTGACGTATTCCTTCCACTCCTTCCTTCAAAAAGGAAGTTAAAAAAATCCTAGTTACCAAGTTTTTGCCTTATATGGACATGGCCCCACTGCTTATTTACAGCCCCCTGGTTGACTACTAGATTGCCAGCATTCACCTGCTATGCTCATGCTCATGTTTGATTCTGGCCTTGGGTCAAGCAGTTTTTTTGAAAAAGTAAAAGCCCAGGCAGACTTCAACTACAAGGAACTGGCTATTTAAAAAACATATTATAAACAACAAACAGAGAATAAACAGTAAATAGTGCAATAGACTGATATGATATCAAAAAATCGTTTTTAATTCTGATATTTAAAAAGGATTAATAAATATAGCTCTATGTATTGGATATGCACAATAGAACATGTAATACATCAATTGTTTGCAACATTTCCATAATACATTATAAAAACCAAAAAGGAATTGATTATAAAACGTATTCTTTAAAACATCTTCGAATATTTGCAGACTTGGGCTGTGTGTGTCAACGCGTTTCGACAAAATCTTTTTCAATTCCAATTCCTTTTTGGTTTTTATAATGTATTATGGAAATGTTGCAAACAATTGATGTATTACGTGTTCTATTGTGCATATCCAATACATAGAGCTATATTTATTAATCCTTTTTAAATATCAGAATTAAAAACGATTTTTTGATATCATATCAGTCTATTGCACTATTTACTGTTTATTCTCTGTTTGTTGTTTATAATATGTTTTTTAAATAGCCAGTTCCTTGTAGTTGAAGTCTGCCTGGGCTTTTACTTTTTCAAAAAAACTGTTTTCCCTGACCCAGGAGTCGATCCTTAACAGGGGGTCCTTGATACTTACACTTGGGTCAAGCAGTCACAGTGCTCTGTCCCATAGTACAAACAGCTGTTCCCACCCCACCAATGAATGGAGCCCTCATATACAATAAGCACTATTCAGTTTAAGAACTTTTAAACTGCTTTAAGAGAGTGTAGGAAACTAAAGCACATTTCTTTATAACCCCTCCTAAACAAATCATTTGAAACAACAAACAAAAAGGTAATCTAGGAAACTTATCAAGATGCTTGTATAGGCTAACATGCAACGTCAAAGGTAATTTCGTCAGCCAAAGAGACAGATCTCTCCAAGACCTTAAACAAGTACTGATGAGGGCTTGACAGTGTGATAGAGCTAGCACTAGAAGCGAACAGTAGCCTCATTCCTACAGAAACATACATTGTGTTATTGGGTGCGCAAGGCAACAAACATATGTCGCGCCATGGATGGAGAGGCACACATTGTTGAGCCCATTCATGGAGGTGCCTACATTGTGTGAAGACAAGAGATGATCTAAGAGGATTGACAGTCTAGGTTGCAACCCTGGGGCAGTGCACACTATGTGTAAATGTCTTGAGGTAGTGTACACAGGAAATGAGCAGATAGTTAAGACACTGCTAGCATTTGTTATGAAGTTGCCCACACTGTTCTCAGAAAAGAGGGATAGAAGGAAAGAAGGCATTGAGCCACACATAGGAAGCTAAATTGTTAGGCCACCTCTCCTCAACCTTTAGGGAGGAAAGGAGAATGTGATTTTCAGTATAATCACCTCAGTGGTGTAGCGTCAGAAAATCGTCTGACATCAGGGGCCTGATGTAGGTAATTCTTATTTACCACTTCTTAAATACCGAATTTTACCGATTCGGTATTTAAGAAGTGGTAAATATGAAGGGGGGAGATGTAGGTATTTCCAGATGTGTAAATACCGAATCTTTAAGATTCGGTATTTACCGAATCTGGAAATACCGAATCGGTATTTCCTATTGATTCCTATGGGCTGTGAAGCCCATAGGATTCAATGGGCAATACCGATTCTGTAATTACAGAATCGGTAAATACCGAATTTCTCAAGGGTGCAGGGGGTGTCACTTTGACACCCTCTGGCCCCCCCAAAACAGGCTCGGATGCCATGTGGCAGGCATACATGCCCCAAGGGCAGGTCTGCCTGTCATATGGCAGAGGTGTGCATGCACACATGTGCATGCACACCGGAATCGGTATTTTACTATCAAATTGGATTTGATGGTAAAATACCGATTTTGTAAGGCTTGTGGGACTCTGAAGAGTCCCACCTACATCTCAAATTTACCGAATCGGTAAAAATACCGATTCGGTATTTTACAGAATCGGTAAATTTACCGATCAGTAAATTTACCGATTCTGTAAAATTAAGGGCCCTACATACCATTTCTGAAATACCGGTCGGTAACGGCCGAAAATACCAATTTTCGTCCGTTACCGACCGACCTACATCTGGCCCATAGTGTCTTAACTATTGTCAACTCCCATACCACCCCACTGGAGTTAAAAAACAATTTACACCACCTGGGATGCGATTTATGTATATAATATGAAAGAAGAGACATGGGAGGGGGTAAAAGAAGAAGGGGGAAGTGACACAGATTAATGATAAAACAAAGATAAGGGGGTGGGTGGTGAAACAGAAAATAGACATAAAGTGAAGGACTTGGATAAACAAGCATTTGCAATGCAATAGGTCTCGCATTAGGAAAGTTTGAGCTATTGGTATTGTAAATGGCAAAGTTTTTATTTATGTTTCTTTTTTTTTAAATAGCTAAATTAATAGCTTCGTCATTTACAATGCCAATAGTTATAACTTTCGCAAATGTGATACCTATAGCATTTGTAATGCAATATGTTTTGTATTTACAAACCGCGAGAGGACAAAAAAAAGCTCCGGACCACCGCCTCCTCCCAGGCCTTCAAAAGGGACCTCAAAGTTCTCCTCCTCCAGAGACACCTCCAAAAGTAATTCACGTCCTCTTGCTATTTGTGAGGAAGACTTCCCACTACTGATAATTTCTACTTTCCATGACCATGGAAGTGCCTTCCCAGTGTATGCCTGTGATTGGAGGGTCTGCCTTTTTGCAGTATTTTCCATGTACTGGTGTTCGGTGCCCTTTTGTAACATGCACACACCACTCTGCCCTTGCAACACACGGCTGCTACCTCTCACATGTCTTTACCTTTGATACTTGCACAAGTGCCACCTTGCCCATGTAACGCTTGTTCCTGAGCCTGAGTGTCTAGCACTTATTGCAGGACTATACCTCTAATTATACTCTGTTTTCTCTTATAACTGCACACTTGTCACTTTCATTTCCTCTTGTGCACTTTTGACTACCTCATGTATTTTGGTTGCTCACAATTTTTACTCAAGTATTTTGTTTGCTCACGATTGTCACTATTACCTTTACTACCTCATGTATTTTGGTTGCTCACAATTTTTCCTCTTGTGCACTTTTGACTACCTCATGTATTTTGGTTGCTCACAATTTTTACTCAAGTATTTTGTTTGCTCACGATTGTCACTATTACCTTTACTACCTCATGTATTTTGGTTGCTCACAATTTTTACTCAAGTATTTTGTTTGCTCACCATTGTCACTATTACCTTTACTACCTCATGTATTTTTGGTTGCTCATAGTTTTTACTACCTCATGTATTTTGTTTGCTCACAATTGTCACTATTACCTTATGTAAGTAACGTATGTTTTTGCAACCTGTTCTTTTGTAATGTTTCTCATTATGTTTCATTTCTGTTCCTAATGTGAAGCGCTCTGACGCCTTCGGGTAAAGTCCGCGCTATATAAAAATGCATAAATACATGAATACATAAATACCGCCTTCGGGTAAAGTCCGCGCTATATAAAAATGCATAAATAAATAAATACCGCCTTTGGGTAAAGTCCGCGCTATATAAAAATGCATAAATAACTAAATAAATAAATACCGCAAATCACCGCCATCACTCTGCCGGCCTGCGACCAGGAAGTCAGGCAGGCCGGCGCGACAACCGGAAACAGGAAGTAGGAGGGCGGGAGCCTACCCCGCCTCCCACGGAAGAGCCGCGATTGGAGCCGTGTTTGGAGCAGGCAGGAGCCTACCCTGCGCCCCGGTGCCGAAGGAGGGAAGAAGAGTCCTGCTGCCGGGCCCTGCAGCTGAGGAGAGCCGCCGCACGAAGGAAGCCGGTGAGTGGGTTGCTGAGTTGCAGGGGGGGGGGAGAGGGAGAGAGAGCATGTGTGTGTGCGCGCGCGCGCGTGGGGGGGGGCCGCGGGCTGTGTATGTGTGTGTGTGCATGTGTGCGTGTGTGTATGTGTCTTGGAGTGCGTGTGTGTGACTGTGGGGGAGGGGGTGTGTGTGTGTGAGCGAGTGTCTGTCTGCGCGCGCATGTGTATGGCGCGGGACGCGACGTGCGCGTTCGCGCACACGAATCCAAGCAATCCAAGCTCGTACACCCTCTTGTCCTCCTTCCCCCCACACTGATCGCTATTGGTCTCCAGCTGGACAAATGCATCCTTGCGGATGCATTGCCAGCGAGACCCAAAAAGGGGATAACAAACTAAAACATTTCCAGGCAATGGATTTTCCTGCAGGAGGGAACACGGAGGAACTCGCTTGGTAAACCATGAATTCTCAAAATATTTTATAAGGGTTTTTTTTTTATAAATGCCTCTAAAAGCTATTGACGTTGAACCAGTTTCCAAAAAGAAATTGCGCTGGAAAATTCACCTTATTTCAATGTTGTTTTAACTTTTCAAGGGGGAGGACCCTTTCATACCTCATTTCCCTTGAAATGCACAGCCAGACAAACTCATTGTTTCTTTTTGCACCCAGCCACTTTCAAAGTTCACTAACTGCCACTGCTTTGGAGGGTGTGAGTTCCAGTGGGGAGCCCTGTTGAGTGGACTCCAGTGGGAGATGTGAGGAGACGGCTGCTGAACCAATTGGGTTGTTGCCTATGTGCAGATTCAAGTCGATGACCCCCGTATGTCAGGAGAGGGCCGCCATGAAGATAGATGTAAGTGGAGTGCCGTGCAGGGAGAGTAAAAGCCTATGCCACCTGGCTGTCATGACCCTATATGCCAGAAGGGGCCACTGTGGTACAGACTACTTTGAGGTGAGGGCCAGTGCCTTGGTTGGTAGTGTTGCGGCGACCCCATATGCCAGGAGGGGTTGCTGATATCAAGTGGGCTGTTGAGGATCAGGCCGCCACCCAAGAATGGTGAAGTCGTGTGACCCATAGGTCACAAGGAAGTATTGAGGATTGCATTTGCCTTGCACCTGTGAACTGAGGAGGACTTCAAGGTACAGTGCCACAACACTGGGATCCTGATTCCTGAACTGGAGCACCGGAATCCCACCCCCATCTCTTGACTAACTTCATTCAGAAAACCCAATTATTGTGTCTGGGATGTCACAAAAGGAGCCAGTGTAACAGGAGCGTATTCACTCTGATATCTGCATTACCCTGCCTTTACAGCACCAGTGACTGCAGCCAAATCTTCAAATCACATGCACATCAAAGAACGTTCTTATTCTTTTCCAATGTAGCCCTAAACTTCACACAATCTCCATGCTGGTTCCAAAGGTTAATTGGGCTTTCCGAATCAGATCCATTTGCTTTAGTAAATCATACATTTCTTAATTAGATTTCGAAGTATAAAATATTTTTTAAAAACTGCGTGACGTGTGAAATATTGACTAAAGACACATTGCAAAAACATACACTTAATCAAAACAAAGACTAGAAAATATTTAACATATTTAAACATCTTCTTCAAAAGATTTCAACATACCTAAATGAAGTGTATACCGACAAATTTGCAATTAGTGCAGTTGGAATAATAAATTAACCAGTCCTACAAACGGTCCTAAGAATGTTTGACTGGATTTATTAATTTGAAATGTTTTGAAATTGATGTACGGATAACTTTCATTGTAACTTTATACATTCTTCTATTTTTCAATCTATGTTTTCACATGGTTCAGTAACAGAAGCCATTTTAAGAAAGGATGGATGGATGATTCTGCATTCAGAGCATCTGTTTTCAGTTACAAACCCAGTTGGGGCAAGAGAGTTCTAGCCATCACTCTTGCACTGCTATAATAACCATCAGAATGTTCATTTGAGCTTTCCTACATATCCTTCTACTATGGGTTTAAGAAGGGAACTGAGGTATTTGGCTAGTCATTCATCTCTTTCGATCTAAGGGAATAAGGTGGCCTACTATTACATAGTGTGCTATATCTTCTCTTGTTTCCTTATTCACACTACAATTTCAAATGCCTGCAGACAGGCTCCAGGAGTGAGTCCTTTAGGGTTTACATAAGAATTTGTCAAACCCCTATGCCTGAATACTTGCCTTACTATGGCTATCCAGTAAACTCTTTTTGCCAAACCACCGGATGCAGGCTCTTTGTGAGTTAAGTCGTCATAGGCATTTTCCGGTTCATGTCCTTGTTTCACATAGTATTTCGGCCTGCTATTATTATGAACATTATCACAGCTTACACTGAAAGATCTACTCAAACCAGAATGGAGACGACACTCTCTGAATGAGCCGATTGCAATTTAAAAGTATACATTCTATCACTTACAGGATTCAAATGTGACCCAAAATAACCAAATTTTGGCACGCCTGTTTTCATAAGTATGACTTTAGAAATGGCTCGAGTGTCCAAGATCTGCTGCATTCATCAGATGCTTTATTCAAAGCGATATCATCTTTCTTAACTAGGTGGAACTATGCGCAATTCAATGAAACATCAATGTATTGTATTGTATTGTAATTGCATTTATATAGCGCTTACTACCCCTGAAGAGGCGATAAAGCGCTTTTTTGGCGAGTAGCACGCTACTCCGGGACCCATAGAGGATTAGTGTTGAATTAGTATAGTGAAACATGCAAGTACATTTTAAGTGGTGGATAGGTTAGTCAGTTATTTGGATTTGGAATGATAGCAGAAGGATAGAAGAGGAAAAAGGTTTGTATTCATATAGCGCCTGTTATCCCTGATGGGGTGTTGAAGCACGCTACTCCGGAAGCCCATAAAGGATTAGTGGTGAATTAATATGGTGAAGTATGAAAGTAATTTCAGTGGTGGATATTAGTCAGTTGTTTGGAGTGAGAAGGATAGCGGAGGGATAAAAAGGGAAGAAAGGTTTGCATTCATATAGCACTTGTTACCCCTGATGGGTGTTGAAGCGCTTTTCTGGCGAGTAGCACGCCACTCCGGAACCCATAAAGGATTAGTGTTGAAAATTAGTATAGTAAAATATGAAGCAATTTGAGTAGTGGATATGTTATTCAGTTATTTGGGTAGAGAAGGGTAGGTGGCGGGATAGACAAGGGTAAGAGGTTCGTATTTATATAGCGCTTGCTACCCCTGATGGGGTTTTGAAGCGCAAGTAGCACGGTCCTCTGGAACCCATAAGTATTAGTGTTGAATTAGTATGGTGAAACATGAAAGTAATTTTAGTGGTGGATATGTTAGTCAGTTATTTGGATTGAGAAGGGTTGGGGAGGGGTAGAAAAGGGAAAAGGTTTGCATTTATATAGCGCTTGTTACCCTGATGGGGTCTTTAGACGGTTTATTGCCGAGTAGCACGCTACTCTGGAACCCATAAAGGATTAGTGGGGAATTAGTATAGTTGAATATGGAATTTGAGAAGTGAACATGTTAGTCTGTTAATTTTGATTGAAAAGGATAGTGGAGAGATAAAAGAGTGAAGGATTTATTGATTTATTTTAAGGTCTTAGCAGTAGGAGGAGGCTTTTGGGCGAGTAAAAAGGAATTTTGGAGGGGAGGGGTCAGAGTGAAGAGTTTAGAAAGATTTGTTTTAGGGGATCAGTATAGTGAAAGAGGTGTCAGATGATGCAAGTAGGGGTAGAGAGGAGAGAGTCTAGAAAGGGTTATTTTGGGGGGCATAGGAGTGGTATGGGGTTTGGGATAAATGAGAGAGTGGATGTAGAGGATATATTGATACATGTAGAGGATGAGAGATAGGGTAGTGTATTGGAAAGAAGTTTGAGATGAGTCAGAAGGTTGGGCTAGAAGATATATTGAGAGAAGTATAGGCTAAGAAATAGGGTAGTGCATTGGAAATGCTAAATTAGAAGAACGTGATAAATACATAGATCCATAAGTACATTGAAAGTATATTGATACATAAAGGAGATAAGTATATGTAGATTAAAGATATTGATAGAGGCACAGAATGAGAAATAGGGTAGTGCATTGGATATACTTTTTCAGGAGACAAGTAACAGACAAACAGATCCAAGTACATGGAAGGTACATAGATGCAAAATGGAAGTAAGTACATGACTCTCTAGCAAATAATACTCTCCTTCTGGTCTTTTCCACCAAATATGGAGGGTCAGACATGCATTGTTATCACTGCCCTATCACTTTCCATTAGTCATGTGTCTGTTTACTAACAAATAGAGTAGATGACAAGGGGGCGAAAGACACACACTTCATTACTGCAAAAATGATAAACTGAATTGTTGGCCCAAGTTCTAACTGGGCAATACTGCTACAATATGGAAAGTAAAGTGCATGAGTTACTTCAGGCTCAATATCAGTTTTAAATAAAACTGGCCAGGGGATATCCCCATTGAATTTCTTGAATCATATGTCTAAATCTAAGAATGTCAGACATAGGATCCTTCATAAAAATGTGCAATGCATTATTAGTGACTGCATAATAAACAAAAAGTCGAAAACAAGACTAGCAGCCTAGAAAGCTGCCTGGGCTCCAGATAAATCATCCAAATGCTCCATGCATTCCTCCAGCTTCTTTAGGTGAATCTTGTTAAATAGTTTTGAAGGCAAATAGGGAAGGCTAAATGGCCCTGTAATTCAAAGGATGCTGTAAACAGTCTTTTGGTGGATGGGAATCATAAACATTCCAACTTATCAGTATGAGCCTGGCCTGAGTGACAAACTATGGACAACAATACAATAGAAAAAAGACTTTGACCACATACAAGTCCTCTGTTCTTATGCCACTACTGGACACTTTCACTGGTCAGTTTTCTACCACTCATTTCACCTCAAAGATAGAAGAAAGGAGAAATAATGTTTTAATCCTTTCTTCCAAATGTAAGTAGAGCAAAAGATGATATGTACACATTTGAAAAAAAGATTCACTCGCTTGTATTCAGTTTCCAGAATACTTCAGTATCCTTTTCTGAAATGACAGCATCCATTTTTTCCATAACTGTACTTGTTGTTCTCATTTACTTCTACTAATTCCCTACTTGTGGCAACACCTCTGAGTCCTCAACTCTCTTGGATCTACATGGTGAGAATTTGAGTGGATGGCCTTCGACAATTCTCATCAAACCAGGAGTGTCTTGGCTTCTTGTCTGATATGTAGAATGTATGTTCTTCACAATCCTGTTTTGAAGCTAAGCTAGACTACACAAGAATCATCAGCGGATGTTCCTACTAAAAGGCATGTAAGGGCTTCTCTCCAACCATACCCCACTAATTATATTGCCACCTCCATCAGGAGTTGTTCAATATAATGTGGGATTCAGTGTTTATCAACAGCAATTCAGATGAAAAGGAAGTATTACCAGTGTATACAATTTGTGAACTTTAATAGAAAACTTGATACTTTTCTTATAAGATATGACATTAAGTGAGAGCCGTAGTTTTTAAGCATTTGACATTTAGTACTGGATGATCTATGTGAGAACACTTTTCTTTCATCAAGAATGTAGACCTGGCTACAAACTCCAATTGACTGTTCTCATGCCTGCTTCACTGCGGGTCTCATATACCCTGCCATTCAAATCACAAGTTTAGAACTGAGTGACAACTGGAGAGATCAACTAAGCCAAATCCTGTTCCATTATTTCTTTGGTTTCTGTAAGGACCTACCTTAGCATTAAAAACCCCTGCAAGAAATTGGGTGTCAATTTGAACTAATTCACTACAGATTTTAGTGACTCTAAGAATAAATTCTGCACATATGGAGTAATGTGTGCTGTCAAAAAAGGAGACAGAAATCAAAGAAATACATTTGAGGAGAAACTAGTCACCATATAGTTCTTTAGTCATTGTAAATTTGTCACATATTTTTATATTTTTGTTTGTACATCCTGTGCTTGTTGCGTTTGATTTTGTTTTCCATTTGCCTGCGTTGTTTTGATTCGATGGCCTGCTATTTTTCGCCAGGAAGTTCTTTAGTCATTGTAAAATTTGTCATTTATGTAGTGCCCAGAGTCAGACACAGCTCTAATAAAAGTGGCCGAGCGCACATGCTCTGGGCCAGTTGTACCCTGTATGCAGTGTGTCCTGTGTCTCACTCATTATTAGCATGAGGGCCTAGGGCCCGACCCTACAATGGCGACGAGGACGGAGCTGTGCCCAGCGTGTCACAGCACAAAGAAAACTTGATGGGAAAGGGGATGAGAGCTGCCTGCATCGACGGTACACCCCCTGGAAAAGGAGACGGCCGCCGAGAGGCCCGCGGGGCGTGCGACGAGCCCCGGGCCTGGAGGGAAATGAGAAGGTGACCGCCCCGCACCTCTCCGGCCTGCCGTGGTCCGCCCTGCCGTGGCGGTGCCTCAAGAAGATAAGCGGACCGACCGGAGCCCACCTGCGTCGGCCGCCACTGACCCCACCACGGAGGACCCAACGCGGAGCCCACCCGCATGGTTAAATAGGCCCGTGGGCCAAAGGTGAGCCCATACACTTGCGAGCACCCCGAAAGTGGAGCCCACCCGCAAGGGTCAAGACGGTACTAATGGCGGCCGCCTGCTAGCGCCGCCCGGGACATGTAAGGCGGAGCCCACCCGCATGACCATGGCGCCCTGCCGAGTGCAATGCGGCAGACAGTGAACACTATGTGGTGAAGCAAGGCCAGCGGAGCCCACCCGCGGCCTGCCTGCAGCGTCCCCTGTCCCCCGCCGCACAGCGTGTGTGATGTGAGGCTGCAGCGGCGGGGTGAATGAACTTGAAAGGGGAGCGCCCGCGGCGTGTGGAGAGCTGCCGGGTGCCGAATAATTAAAGCGAAGCTCACCTGCGGTAAGGAGAAAATTTTGCCCCGCCTGCACCAGCGAGCACTGGTGCCAGCTATAGCACCCCGAGTAGGCCAAGCCGGTGCGGAGCCCACCCACGGCTGGTCTGCACAGCGCCATCACCCCACCCCGGCACGACCCGTGGCGAAACAAGGCGGGTGTGCTGCGAGGGGCGGGAGGAGCAACGAGGACCGGTTTACCTGCTGCAAGGAGCAGAGGAAGTGACAGCCAACGCTGCCCGGAAAAAGGGTAGCTGGCGGGTGCCTACCCCGCACGACCACACATGGCCCCCAGCCCCCTCCCTGCCCGCGCGAGGACTGCATGAGGCTGGCGGGCAGGGAGGGCAAAGAAAAGGAGGGAGATGGCCGCCGCCGGCGAAAAAAAATGTGCCCCCACCTCCTGAGCCCCGGCAGAGGAACGAAACGCCTGCAAGCGGCCAGCGCCACGGAAATAGAAATAAAGGACCGTGAATGCGGCGGTACAAGCTACCGCATGCAATCGGCAGGAATTCCGAAGTGCCCTGCCCACTCTCTCCAAGAGACCGGAGTCTGTACCCCCTTCACGCAATGGACACAGTAATGCCTCATGATACTTGTGCCCTCCGGCCCCCATGTTGGACTGAACAAAAGATGACACTTACCTGTAGATGAGGCGGTGTCCTAATCCTGGTGATCAGCTCTGCCTCCAGCCCCGGTACAGCCCGGGAGAATCCGGCTGTAAGAAAAGGAAAAACAAACACGGGAAGAAGGTCTACCTGTAAAGAAGGCTGCTGCTGGATCGAAGTCGAATGCAACTCTGCCATCTAGTGGACTTTGTCGGCACTGCAGGGAATAAGAAAGAAACAAGCCTACGACAAGCAAAAATACACACACAGACAGGAGTGCCTAGCCCCACATATGATGCCCAGAGACTGATAGAGAACCACCTGCTGATACTCCCAAAGAGAAGGGAACTAAAGAAAGGCAACACTACCACAGCACGTCACAGAAGGATACCTACCACCAGGAGAAAGGAAAGAAAGACATTGGGAGCGTGTGAAGAGTGCGCAAGAACACTGCTACACCGGAACGCAAACAAGCCACCACACAGCCTGAGAAGATAAAAGGCGACGGCGCAGGAGCACGCCAGAAGCGCAAGAATGCGACAGAACCCCAGAAACGCTCCAGAAGGCCCAGAACCGCTTCAGGAGTGCAGCCACTCCACGCAGGAAATTCCAAAGGGTCGCAACCAACCACGTAAAGAAGAAGCAAGACCAGAAGAAGGTAAATGGAGTGGTGTCGCATCCCTCCAGAAGCAACATTCCGGAAGCACCCACGCCACGCTGGAGGAGAACGCAGCGATACCTAGTGGCCACAGGTCATAGCTGCAGCAGTATGGCAAAAGTAGGAGCACCCCCTAACGAACCGACAATTGTTCTGGAACCCGGCACCAGCAAGTGCAAAGCCGTATGACACGAATGCGCAGCAGTGCAGACTGCACCAGCCCAAAGCAGCAAACCACAAGGGACACCCGAAGAGCGCACCCAGTTGCGCACCAAAGCAAGCAAACTGCGATGAAAGAAAAATGGTTGCGCCGACAACCCACAGCATGGAAGACCAACCTGAACACTCAGCCTGGTCACAAAGCACGAATCCGTCCAGCCAGATGGCCGCACCAAGAAGTCGACCAGCCAGATGGTCGAATCCACGAAGCCTACCTGCCAGACCTCGGCAGAAGGGACAAGCACGAGGTCCAAGGAGTTCTGCCAAGGCGCGGTCCGTGAACATGGACCAACGAACTTCAACACCACAAATTAACGGAGGCGACGGAAAGAAGATGTGAAGGTCGGGACGCTAACCCTGGTAGTTAAATGACAAGAAGATAGTGTCCTAGGACTAGGACAAGACCAGGAGGACACGTGCAGAGTGCGCGCGCTGCATGGGGAAGCCTGGCCAGAGAAGATGAAAGAAGACAGGGCCAGGTTACATCGCAAGAAGAAGAAGAGTGGCCACTGCCACTGAGAAAAGAAGGAAGAAGAAACCAGAGTGGCACACTGCCACTGCAAGAAGAAGGAAGGAGAAATCAGAGTGGCCACCGCCACTGGAAGAAGAAGAAAGGAGAAGTCAGAGTGGCACACTGCCACTGCAAGAAGAAGGAAGGAGAAATCAGAGTGGCACGCTGCCACTGCAATAAGTAGCCGCCCCTGCGGAAAGAAGGAAGGGGACAGGCACTGGAACACCTGAGTGCGTTGGAGAACAAGGCCTATCAAGAGCACCGGCAGCGCAGATCAAAGACATCTACCTACGAGCCATCCATTCACATGGCGATAGCCGAAGAGAACCAGTTAGACTGTTGGCGACATCTACCTCTGGGGTTGAGCGGAAGATTGGATGGCGAGACTGCTCAGGCACCCGGAAACTGAGGAACTGACCACCTCACACCAGCCCGTGGCAACCCAGAAAGCAGAGGCCTCAAGGCACTCTGGTGGCAGCAAGTCCCGCACGGGAGACAGGTCTACAGATGCGCGTCTGCAGGACCCACGGGAATGAAAGCTTTGCGAGCAAGTAAAAGAGTCTACAACTCAACTTTCAGGTGGAACTAAGACACAACGGTGAGGCTCGTGGAGCACCCTGCTCACGGCCCGAAGGCTATGGTAGAGCAACACGACCGAAAACACCAGTCCAGTGGAAACCTGGCATAGAGGTCCTCCCGGACATCTGGTGAGAGAAGAACGCCGGCGAGAGGGGCATCCTAGTGAGAAGGATGTTTGCACCTACTCTCTTCACCTGCCAAGAGACAACATTGAAGTCTGCCCGGAAACATCACGAAGCCAGAATGGAGAAGAAAAGCCAGAAGACAGTCAACACCTATGTCATCCATCTCTCTATCATCACCAATTGGGCGAAGCAAAAGCAGGGCTGAGAACAGCGTCCAGACGGCACAGACAAAGAATGAACCTGCCGAACAACTGCGAACTGTGCCACAGAGAACTGTTGGTCCTGGATGCAGGAACTACACTGCTTGTGGCCTGCAAGCAGCAAAAGAGACTCGTTTGAAAACATAAGTCCAATGTTACATTTTTGTGTATTTTCTTTTCCCCACAGGATTTTGGACTTTTTCCGTTTGGTTTGATTTTTACCAATTTTGGGAGGGATGCAGTGCCCCAGAGTCAGTTAGCATTCTAGTGCTAACAATGTAATTACACTAAACACCCACCCACCACTGATGTCACTGGTCAGTTGACACAGCTCTAATAAAAGTGGCCAAGAGCACGTGCTCTGGGCCAGTTGTACCCCTGTATGCAGTGTGTCCTGTGTCTCACTCATTATTAGCATGAGGGCCTAGGGCCCGACCCAACAATTTATATTCATATTTTTGCTTGTACAGTCTGTGCTTGCTGTGCTTGAGATTGTGTGCCTTATGCCTGCGTCGCTTTAATTCTATGGCATGCTATTTTTATTTGTTCCATTCCTGTAACAGTTCTCTCATGTAACGTAACTGGTTCTATTGTACAGTGCTCTGACACCTTCGGGTAAAGTCCGCGCTTTGTAAGAATGCATTAAATAAATAAATAAAAATAAAATAAAATAAGTCATTATAATTAAAAGAGATGTGCTGGGGCGTGGCCAAGATGGCGGATCGGTCGGACGTATTATTTTGTCCCTCAGGCACCGCGGCTCAATAGCATTGTTTTTGCCCATCCACTGGTCTCTTCCTTGCGGGCACGAGCAGTGGGCATCTTGTGCATCCGCTGATGCTACCGGGACCCTGATTCCTGGGCGCGCTGGTGCCTCCGACGGAGTGTTTTCCAGAGAGGGGCAGGAGCTACGGGGAGACACGAGGCGGCCGCCGCTGCTTCTTGCAGGGCCTTCGCAGGCACTGTGGAGGTGTTGGAACTGCTCACTGCGGAACCCCCTCCGGACTTGCGGCCCGACCTTTGAACAGCCTGCGGGGTGCCGGGAGCCTGACAGCGGGCGGGCCGTGTGATCTCAGCACCGGACTCTGAAAAGGTATGTGATGCACCTGCCATTTTAAGTAATGGCGTGCCCTGCTGGCGCCTCTCTCCTTGTCCGCGGCCAGGCACAGAGACTTGCAGCCCCATTCCCTGTGCGTTGGACACAAACAACATGGATGGGACAATGCTCCCTGGCCCTCCGCAGTGCAGCCTTTGACGCGCACCGCCCAGCGCCGTGACCTGCAGCCTACTGCCCTCATCGGATTACCTCCAGACAGCTGTAGTCTCCTTTAGCTCTCTGAACCCCGCCTGGCGTCGGACAGTCGGCGCAGTAGGCAGCCTCGGTACCTGCTGGGCCATGCCTCTCCTCCTGGCATCTTAGTTTGGCCTGGTTTTTTGTCGGCAGAGCGGCTGCCACCCCTACCTTAGCATTGTCACCTCCTCTCTGCTCCAGTGGCCCCAGAGAACCGCTTGAGACATCTCACCTGGACTTTGGCCTCACTCCTCTCCGCATAGGCCCTGGTTCCTTCCGGGGTAAGGCCCGCCTGGCTCTCCCACCGCAGCTTCCCTAGCGCAGGCAGCTTCCTGGAGGCCTTGTGGGTGGTTGTGTCCCCTCACTGGAGGGTGACCAGAAAGATTATCATGCGTGCGGGCTCCTATAATCGCACATGCTCACTCCTCCTGGCAGGCTAATAATAATAATAATAATAATAATAGGGGCATTTGTAAAGCGCTGAGTTACGCACACCGGCGTGTCCCCGCGCTGACAGTGGGAGAGGCGGATAGCAGGGAAGTTAAGCTACCAGGCAGACCGTTATCTGACAAAGAAGTAGGTTTTTAGTTTAGCTCGAAACCTCGTTTCTAAAGGTTCCTGGCGTAGGTCTACTGGGAGTTTATGCCAGTGATATGCCGCTAAATACCTAAAGGATCTGCCTCCCATACGAGCTTTCTTCACTTTGGGGATCCTCAGCAGTCCCCCACCCGCAGATCTAAGCGCCCGGGCAGGTTCATAAACTTCGATCAGTTTCTGCAGTGGTCTAGGTGCCCTGCCATTCACAATCCGATGACAGGTGCAGAGGGCCTTGTATTCAACTCTGCTCTTCACCGGGAGCCAATGTAGCTTCTGCAGGGCCACCTTCGAGGGCGCCCTTTTGGGCAACCTGAGGATCAAACGTGCTGCCGCATTTTGCAGCACTTGAAGGCGATCAACAGCTTTCCCCGGTGCCCCCAAGTACAGCAGGTTCGCATAGTCCAGCCTTGCGGTCACCAATGCATGTACTAGGGTTTGACGGGCTTCCATCGGCAGTAAGTCGAGGACTTTCCTCATCCTTTTCAGGACCCCAAAACATACACGCCTACCACCCGGTTGATCTGGGGCCCAAAAGTAAGGCCCGCGTCAAACCATACTCCTAAATTTTTTGCCTCCTGACAAGGGGCGGGAGTTGGTCCTAGACAGGATGGCCACCACGTTGACGACCAGGCAGACTGGGCTCTCCCCACCACCAGCACCTCTGTCTTGCTGCCGTTAAGTTTTAGACAATTCTTGGCCATCCAATCGGCAAGATCTTTCATGCACGATCGGAAGCCATCCGCAGCAAGACAGGGCGCATGCGACAGGGAGATGACCAGCTGCGTATCATCGGCGTAAGATACCATTCGAAGGCCATGGCTCTCTACAATAGAGGCAACAGGCGCTACATATAGATTAAAAAGGGTCGGGCTCAGGGACGAGCCCTGGGGCACTCCCTGGCCCAAAGAGATCCCTTTAGAGTAGCAATCGCCTTGCCTCACTCGAAAGCTTCTTCCCGTTAGGAATGCCTGGATCCACCTCAGCGCAGTGCTAGCGATGCCACCTCTGTTCAGACACTGTAGCAAGATGGAATGTGCTACAGTGTGGAACGCCGCGCTGAGGTCTAGCAGGATCAAGGCCATAGTTTGCCCCTCATCTACACCCTGTCTCAGATGTTCTGTGGCCATGAGAAGGGCCATCTCCGTAGAGTGGCGCGGTCTGAAGCCGAATTGTGTGGCATGAAGCAGTCCCGTCTCCTCCACATATGCCATAATTTGGGTGTTAACCACCTTCTCTGCTACTTTAGACAGAAAAGGCAGGAGTGAGATGGGCCTCAGATTTTCTAGCACCTCAAAGCCAATGTGAGATTTTTTCCGGAGCGGAAGCACCACTGCCTGTTTCCACCCCTTGGGTACCATACCGGACTTAAAGGAGGTCTCCAGGACATGCCTAATGTAAGGCTCCAGAACTTCCAGGCTGTCCCCCAACCGTTTAGGGGACACCGGGTCTCACGGGGAGCCAGATTTTATTGAGAGACAAACCCTGACTAGCTCTTCCGGAGGGGGAGTGCTGAAGCTTGTGAGGAGCCCCGAAATCTCTGTGCCCTCTAATGTTGCCTCAGACTCAACCCCTGCGGGGAGGGGGTTAGAAAAAGTCGAGTAAATTTTCTCAACTTTAGTAGAAAAGTAGTCGGCGATGCGATCACATGTTTCAGTCGAACAACTCTCTGGGTCTGCAGACGAGTCTATAGTAGTCAAAGACTTGTAAATGCAGAAGAGCTCTTTGGCCGAATTTTTTGCCCCCGAGATTTGCCCTGCATAAAAGGCCGCCTTCGACTTTTTAATCAGCCTATGATGGAGCCGCCTTTTTTCTAGAAACAGTTCCCTGGCCTGCGTGTCATATGTTACCCTCCATACTCTTTCAGCTCGTTTACATTCCGCCTTTGTCCGCCGTAGCTCTCCACTAAACCATGGGGCTGATCTTTCCTTGCGGCCGCACGCGGATGTACGGCAGAGTGGAGCGGTCTGATCTAACGCCTGTGTAATGCGCTTATTCAAGCTGAGAACCGCCGATTCTATATCCTCACCACCCGGCTGGCCTTCCCTTGTCAATGCTTCATTAAAATCCTCCACAGAGAATTTTGCCCACTTCCTCCTTAAATAATTCAAGGGTGCCTGAGTATGTTTTATGGCTTTCGCGCTATCTATGGAGAATACCACCAAAAAGTGGTCTGTCCAGGGGATTGGCTCAACTGTGGAGACCTCAACCCCTCCCCAGTTCGCAAAAACCGGGTCCAAAAGATGCCCTTGCCGGTGCGTGGGATTTGAGAGCTTGAGTTCAAGCTGAAGGGCTTGAATGTCCCTGCAGAACTCCTCCGCTCCTTTATCCTCTGGGCTATTCAGGTGCAAATTCAAATCTCCCAGTAGGAGGAATTTATCCCTACGTAGCGCTGCCTCTGTTACGCTCTCTAACAGACTCTCCCTGAACTTGGTACAGGACCCAGGGGCTCTATAAATAAGAAAGCCTTTAATCGTCATTCCCCCATTAACTTGTATGGTGAATGCTCCTGCCTCACTCTCAGCGATCGGGGTGGGCTCCAGTAGACATCCAAGAGTCCTCTTAAAAATAATCGCTATTCCCCCTCCCTTCCCCACTGGCCTGTCCTGCCTGACCATAGAATATTTCTCAGGCATAGCCTCAATAATATCAGAGTCGGAGAACTGGTCCAGCCATGTTTCCGTGAGAAACAATAAGTCAAACTTTCTCTCCGTAAGCAGCTCGAATATGTCGAGTCTATGCTTACGCAATGATCTCACGTTGAGGAGACCGCAAGTTAACGCTGGGCCTTCCGGGCGACAACGATGACTTGGTCTTCTAGGGGCTAGTTTGGTTGCTACTGCGAAGAGTCAAAGCGAAGACACCAGCCTGGGTGCTGCCACCCCTGTATCCACCAGCTCTAGAGCGATCAGAGGTTGGTCTCCTGGTACAGATAGGAGGCCTGCCGCTTGGCCCTGGGAACAAAGGTAGTGGCCGAGCTCGAAGAGAGAAGACCCTCAAGGACCTCCTAATTAAGCAAGCTGGCACCTCCAATATCACCCAGGCAGGCTCCCAAGCACCGGGCCAATTGGAAGGCGCGCATGAACTGGCCACAAAGGCTTTCATGATGGAGCTGTTTGCTGCCATCAAAGAGGAGATACTGGATCTTAAAGGACAGCCCACAGCAGACCTCAAAGAAGTCAGGCGGGATGTTGCTGAAGTGGGCGAAATGGTGGCGGTCCTTGAAGAGCATGAACTAACGTGAGAGGACGATCTTCATCAACTCCAGAAGGAAGTGCTGCAGCTCCAGGACCAGAACCTAGATCTGCAGGCACATGCGGAAGATCTGAAAAACCGCTCACGGAGGAATAATATCCGCATTCGTGCAGTGCCCTGGAAAGCAGAAGGAGATAACTTGCGGACCTACGTCCTGGCCCTTTTTAGACATGTTCTAGAAGAAGACGGTCAGCAAGAAATCCAGATGGATCGAGTACACCGTGTGGGCCTTCCTAGGGGAGAGAATGCGCCCCCACCATATATCCTCGTGTGTGTATGCGATTTCCAGATCAAAGAACAGATCCTACGCAAGGCCCGGCCGATGCAGCTGATACAGTTCCAAGAACCCTCTCCCGCCCTCTTCCAGGACCTTGCAGCTTCCACCCTGGCCAAGCGACGGGAGTTCCGAGCGGTCATTTCTTCTCTTCGTGACAAAGACATACCATATTCCTGGGGCCACCCGTTCCGAATAAACTTTAAGTACCAAGGGAGGGTACGTCAAATCCGCTCGCTGCGGGAGGCTCAGGAGTTGCTGGGATTGGATCACGATGGTGATGCAACAAGGGGTGACAGCCCCAGGATCCACTGGCCACCTCTCCCGATCCAATTGGCTGCCCCTCTGCGGCTCTTGGTTCTTCAGGACTCCTACACTATGGTCTTTCCTAGGACCATGTTCCCTTTAGGCTATGCCTACCAGATGAACTGTTGTCTACGGTTTCTTGTTGGGATTGATTTTTTTTGGGTTGTTTTTCCTTCAGTACTTATTGCCTTTTCTGTAGAGGGCCCGTACCTGTTTCTGCGCTCACACCCTACACTCGAGAGTCTGCACTCCCTACCGCCCACAGTCCATGCTTCGCTCCCTGCACCCACAATGGGCCATCTCCTAATAATCTTCACCGCCATGGTTAGACGCCTAAAGATAGTCAGCCTCAATGTAAGGGTCCTTAACCACCCTACAAAACGAACAGCGATTCTCTCTTTATTAGAACAGTCTGATTGAGACATATGCCTCCTACAAGAGACCCACATGCTTACCAAAGACATTCCCCGTATGCGCTAGCGGCGCTTCCCCCATCAACACTGGTCCTCTGATTCCACAAAGCAGAATGGGGTAGCTATCCTGCTTGGGACTAAGTTTGAGGGTGAAAGTGCTGTCTATTCTGTACAAGCTCAAAGGAAGAGTTCTAGCGCTTCAAATTCAATGAGGATCTACTATTTTCACACTACTCAACATTTATGCACCTAATATCCATCAGAGGGTCTTTCCTCCCCAGGCGCTGCTTTAGTGATAGGCAGGGATTTCAATTTGGCAATGGATCGGGCCAGCGCTACTCCCAGGTGGGTGCTCTCTCCCTAGAAGGCAAACAATGAATGGCCGATAATGGCCTTCATGATATATGGCACATACATTATACAGATCTCCGGGACTACACATACTACTCTGCAGCCCATAAATCCTATGCACGCTTAGATATGTTCTGGGTCTCTCCGACGCTCCTCCCTAGGGTCAGTGACTCCACAATAGCTCCCCGCTCTCTATCGGATCACGCACACATCTCCATATTCCTGAATCCGGAATGGATTGAGCGCATTCCTGCCCTCTGGCGCTTGCGTGTAGGCCTCTTGCATTCCCCTCACATAGGTAAAGACGTGCGCACCAAGCTTTTAGACTATCTCCAACACAACGATAATGGGGAGGCGTCCCAGCCTACCATTTGGGAAACCTTCAAAGCAGTAATTTGCGGAGAATTTCTTGTTATCTCCTCTGCGGACAACAGGAAATGTCGGGAGGTCCGATCAGACCTTGCGAAGGAAGTTGCGGAACTAGAGGCGATACATAAATACACCGGGGCTCAGAGAGTCTGGCGTTCCTTAGAAAAGAAGAGGATGCTTCTCAAACGCCTGGACCTGGATAAAGCGGAGTTTGCGCTGCAGCACCTCAGTCACAGATTTTATCTGGGAAGTGACAAGTGTTGGAAAATGTTAGCTCGAAAATTGTGCGCTAGGACAATAGCAGGGAATATCTCCCATCTGACTTAGACCAATGGTGATGAGGTTCACTTGGACTCCCAGATTGTTGAGGAATTTCATCGCTTCTACCAGTCTCTCTACAGCGCAGATGCTTGTGAATCCCTTGATGCACAAGCTTACCTAGAGCCCAGCAACTTCACTCGCCTCCCTCCCGCACAGGCAGATCAGCTAGAGGACCCCATTCAGTTGGACGAAGTGAGTTCCACTATTTCCCGGCTGAAGCCTGACAAATCACCTGGCCCGAAGGCTTCCCTGCCTGGTTCTATAAAACATTTTGTCATGAACTTGCCCCACTCTTAACGCGCCTTTACAACTCCTTCTTAGATTATGGGGACATGACGGATTCAATGTCGGAGGCGGCGATCTCCGTGATCCTCAAGCCTAACAAAGATCCTCAGAAGTGTAGCTCCTATCGCCCGATTTCGCTGCTCAATGTTGATCTGAAGCTTTTTACGGGGATTCTCGCAGCCCGGATGAACCTCCTGATGGCAGGTCTGATAGATCCGGACCAGGCGGGATTCATTCCCATGTGCCAAGGTAACGATAACACCAAACGCCTTCTCCAACTAATTGATATTGTCCACCGCTCCCAAAAGGCTGCGATACTCTTCACGGTGGATGCCGAAAAGGCGTTCAACAGAGCATGCTGGACATATCTCTGCTACGTCCTGTGTAGCTTTGGATTTGGCCCCCGTTTTATCCAATGGGTACAGTGCATTTACCGGGCTCCCCGGGTTTTTGTCAGTGTCAGCTGTACGTCCTCCTCTTTTTTTGCGATAGCTCCGGGTATGAGGCAAGGGTGCCCACTCTCGCCTCTTTTATTTACACTTTATATGGAACCCCTCACGTAGAAAATTCACGACCATCCTGCCATCCATGGAATCCAATTTGGATGTGAGACCCATACAATAAGCCTTTACGCAGACGATGTCATCCTCTCCCTCGCGCAGCCGTCCACCTTGCTTCCTGCACTTGTAGATGAACTCGATTCATTTGGTCGGATCTCGGACTTTAAGGTTGACCTTGGGAAATCCCAGTTCCTTAATTTCTCTCTACCACAAGCCCAGGCGGAAACCCTTAAACAGTCCCTCCCCTTACACTGGTCCAATGATCCTGTGCCTTACTGAGGCATTCTTTTGACGCCCTCGATTCCACACATGTTAGTGCTTAACTACTCACACTTGGTGTCACAGATGAAGAAGGAATTGGTGGGATGAGCTAAGCCTAATTTGTCTTGGTTTGGGCGCTTGGCGGCGGTCAAAACGACAATCTTGTCGCGCATACTCTACTTCTTTCAGACCCTCCTGCTGACATCGCCGCCTAAATGTTTGCGCAATATTCAGCTCACTTTAAACCAATTCATTTGGGGTCATAAGAAGGCGTGTTTATCTATTGCACATCACGTCCCAAAACTGAAGGGGGGTAAAGCTACCTTTTGGTCTCCAGATACCTCCAGGCTGCACATTTGCGCTATGCGTTGGAATGGAATCGACCCCTTTCGGAGAAGCATTGGACATTCATGGGCAAGGCCGTGGCTGGAGTGAACATCTGGCGTGAACTGTAGCTCTCCCGCTGTGCCCGTTTCTGGGGCCTTTATCCTTCCCCAGTCACGGCAGCAACAATAAAAGTATGGGATGCGGTGGCATTGTTGAGGGGTCTGACAACCTTCCCCTCTCCCATAACCCTGCTCATAGACAACCCAGAGTTCCCTCCGGGATGTAGGAGTGCCATTGCCCAGCGGTGGGGAGAGGCTGGCTTCAAGCGCTTAGGCCACCTGTTTGATCCTGGGGGCATCATCCCATTTGATCGGGTCTGCTGAGACCTTTCCCTTACCCTGACAGATGAGTTGTTTTACCTCAAGCTCCACCATTGGGCTACTACCCCGGCCCTCCTTCCCCACATCTCACGTAAACTCACTCTGTTCGAGCAATGGACAGCACACAAGTCAGACGATAAACATCTTATCTCAGAACTCTATGCCTTGCTGGCTCCACGCGCGACAGGGAGGTGCTCACGCGGTCAGGCTAGTTGGGAAGCAGAACTGGGATGGGCCTTTACAGATAAGGAGTGGGACAACATTTACTATAAGGCTCACCACACAGCTTACAATACTGTGGGTACTGAATCTGCATTCAAGGTAGCATCTTACTGGTACCTCACGCCAGCGAGGATACACCACTGGGACAAGAACCACACCGAAGAATGTTGGCGGGGCTGTGGCCTGACGGGCTCCCTCTCACACCTCTTATGGCATAGTCTGCGGTTGGTAAGGTATTGGGACCAGGTGCTTAATGACATTGATGCTGCATTTGATACTGAAATCCCCCGCTTCCTGGCCTACACTTTACAAGGACTGTCCTATCCAATCACCTTACCGCTACAATCACTTAGAGGCAGACAGATAGCACTAGCCCTGCTTGTGACGCGCCAAGCGATCCTTATCCACTGGGGTACCACGACGGTGCGGTACCTTTCGGCCTGGTTACAAAGGCTCTGGATGATCTCGGCCATGGAACGACTTACGTTGAGTCAGGACCAGGATTACCAGAAATTTGTTGAACTTTGGACCCCCTTTATAAATATGTTCACAAAGGACTTGCACGAGGTCACCTGCCCCAAACTTCTACAGGTGCTGTGACTCATTCCTCCTCCTCCAGACATAGCGGCCCCTACTTGAGTGTGTAGTGAGGCTTGGGTGGGTTCCAACGGGCTCTGCAGGGCATCCCACATTTCTGTGCATTTGGTACGGTTCCCCCCCTCCCCTTCCCTTCTTTTCTCCTTTTTATTTCATGGTAGGGGTAGGTGGGTGGGTGGGTTTTTCTTATTTACTGTTGGCAAATTATGGTGGGACAGCATGATATAGCATATATTGTCTAATGTTCAGTTCTCCCTGCCGGGTATACTTGGCCTTGAGAATCGCCTGACTACCAATTGGCTGTGATACATATGTATATGGCAGATCTTTTTTTTAACCGCCGTCCCCTGTGGTTGTAGGCAAATGGCTGTGTTCAGGTGTGACAGCACCGATCCACTAAATCAATAAAAACATTTGTTCCATAAAAGAGATGTGCTCAGTGCTGCTGTGTCAACTCACCCTAATTCGAATCTGCAGCCTCATAAAACCCTCCACCCAGACTAACTTCACTCCTGTGGTGAATAAAGGGCAATACACATTATGGTTGATCTGAGCAAAAGCTCAGGTATGCCAAATTGTCAAAATGACAAAGGTAACGTAACGGTAACTGATGGGCAACATGAATGGCAAGGAGTAGAAATGACATAAAATAAGGAAGATTTATTGTCATGTTTACGTGGTGTACATGTACTACTTTGATAAAACTTGAAACCAAGAATAACAACATCAGTGTCATTGGTACCACAGTGAAATCTAGGGTTAGCAGATGCTTTTCTTGACTACCCATAAATGGCCCTCATGATGTCTCAGTAAATACAACCAGATTCAAAGCCTTTATTAAAAAGACACTCAAATCATTTTTCACCTTTTTGGCACACAATGTAGCACAGGATAACTTTTCATATTTTATTTGTGCTTTCTGCAGAGGAAATGAGTAGCATAAACATGTGCTTGAAATGTTTGGTGGGCTGGATAAGGGTTAAAGTTGATAGTGGCATCAGAGACTTAAAGGTGGTCTTGTGATGCATGCTAAAATCTAGGGAAGCAATGGCATGCTCTGCCTTGAAAAAGTCATGTTGGGTGTGTAATGAATGGGACAAACAACTGAGAGCTATGCCATGTAAATGCTTTAAGATATCCCCTTTTGATGTGGGGAGTACTTTTCAACCTTGATAATAGATATTAGACACCTTCTTCAGTTATTCAGTATGAACTATTTGGTGTTCTTGTCTTGGATTCTTGTAGTGATGAGCTCTCCAATGGAGGACCCTTTTTGTTGGTCTGCAGTAACAACATCAGCAGGTTAGAACATATGCTGAATAGGGGGTGTGGCTTACGCGCCGTCGAGGGATGGCATCTC
Organism: Lissotriton helveticus; assembly: GCF_964261635.1. Lineage (NCBI taxonomy): Eukaryota > Metazoa > Chordata > Amphibia > Caudata > Salamandridae > Lissotriton > Lissotriton helveticus. Next base: position 1,100,897,297 of record NC_136068.1, read on the forward strand.
CTCGCTGAGCTCCGTGGTGCGGCGAGCTTCCGAGGAGGATAGTGAACCCCACCCGGCGCTACGGAGGACTCCAGTTGGCGTTTTGAGTGACGGATCATGCCGTGATCTAGAAGACGTCTTTGTTGGCTGTCTGCCGACCTGTTTGAGCCACCTCTTGACTGCCGGTAATTTTTTCCGTTTCGAGATGCGGGTGGCCGCCATTTTGTGCCGCCGAGCCCGCGTCTCTCCTATACCCGCTTGAGGCTATTGTTCCTGCTTTATGGAGCATTCACTGTCCTTAAGTTTATCGCGTGACCACTCCCTCATCATTTCTGCCAATGTGGTGTAAACCGCGGTGACTTTTTGCTTTTGATGACATTTTTGCTCCTCAGATGCCTCTGCTCTCTTCCTTATGTAGTGCTGCCAGCCGCCATTTTGTATTTTGGGGTGAATGCCCATTTTTTTGCTATTTTGTGGCTCCTACAATGTTGTTTTCCTCCAAATTGCCACAACCTACTTGTTAATGAAGTTTATGTCTACTTACCAGCTATATTCATCAAGGATGTCATGTTCTTCTTTATGAATGTCCTTTATTTCCTCGCCCAGGCATTTTGTCTTCGGCTCTAACTTGATACTCATCACCACTATGTGCCTGTTTGCCGCCTAAGTCTTATGGGATTGCCCTATCTTTACTGTTCCTACATATTTTTGTAGCGAGACTATTCGTGCTTACACTTTTTGACTCGTAAGTGTCTATCTACATTTCTGGTCATTGTACTTTTACGAGGTGTGTGCTCTGATCCAGTTGTGTGGCTGACTGTCTTTTGGATTTCTCCCTCTGTTCTCAACATGGCGCACGAGTCTGGCAATTCGAGGCACTCTCTCAATGGAGCTAAGTCAAAAAGATCTAAAAATGACCCGCCGTCTCCTACTTCATCTGCTAATCCTGTTCTGGACTCTATTTTGGAGGAGGTTCGTGGCCTTCAACCGTTTATGTCTACTACTAATGCCAAACTTACTCAAATTGATGGAAAATGAGCTGTTATGGAAGGCAAAGTTCTGCATTTGGAACAGCGTGTCAGCGATATTCAAGATGTTGCCTCTAAGATCCCTATGTTGGAACAAGAGATTCACAAGCTGAAACTTCACACTGAGGACCTTGAAAAGCGCAACCGTAGGAACAACTTACGCCTTTATGGTCTTCCGTAAAATATTGAGGGTCCTGACATGGTGCCCTGTCTACAGAAATTTCTGACGGATCTCCTGGAACTTCAACCTACAACACAACCTCTTAATATTCAGAGAGCCCACCGTCTAGGTCGCCTTCATCCTAATGCTTCTAAACCTTGTGGTATTATTATGCTTTTTCTTGAATTTACAGAGTTGATGACTGTGTTGAAGGATGCCAAACTCAAACGTCGTCTCATTTGGTCTGGTCATAATATTTTTATTTCTCAAGACCTTTCCTCTGCAACGAATGCCCGTCGCAAAGAATTCTTGAATCTTCTACCTCAAATGAGACAATTGAATATCCAATATGGCATCCTTCACCCATGTTTCTGTAAAATCACTCACAATGGTCGTACTCGCTCCTTCGATGACCCTCAGAAGCTCCATTCGTTCTTGCAGAGTATCACTCCTTCTGGCATGGACACTAATATTTGATATTTCTATTTCATTTTGCCTATTTATCTGGTTTGGTTTGTTCTGAGTTGTTTGTTCTATATCTCTCCTCTGTAGCTCCTTTCTCTTCTTTTTTTTTTCTTTTCTCAATGTACGTTCTCCCTTCTTGAGGTTCTGTTCCATTCCTTCATCTGTGTTGCTCGCTGGGGACCGCCTCCTCATCGGTGTCTCTACGCTCCCGCTATCTTGTTTTTTCTTCTCTCCTCAGACCTGGCTCTCTTGCCTTGATCTGTTCACTTTTTCATTCCTGCTCCTCTTTCTCTATCCATTCTTTATCTCCTCCTTCTCACGTTTGTTCTCTTCTTGGTCTATTTTTATTATCCTTATCTTCGTTTCCTGTTCTTTTTCTCAACATTCTCTTTTTTTGGTTCGATGCTTTTCATTATCGCTTATTCTTGTCTTGGAAGTACTGTATTTTTCTGTGGTGGATATAATGGACGAGCCACCCCATTGTAATGTTTTTCCTTGTTGTGTTTCCTTTTTTAGTTATTTCCTTGAAGTGTTTCTACTCCATTTGTTACCCATCCTCAATACCTTCCTCCATGTGTACTTTTGTCTCGTGGAACGTCCGAGGTCTTGGTCATCCCATTAAAAGACAAAAGGTATTGTCCCATTTATCTAAGCTTAATTCTCAAATTGTTTCCCTCCAAGAGACTCATTGCAATGATGTAGAATCGACTAAGGTAAAAAGGCAATGGGTAGGCCAAGTTGTATTTTCTCCTACCACTAACAAAAAGGGGGGTGTGGCTATACTGTTTTACAAAGCTTTGTCTGTTCAAATATTATCTACACAGAATGATGATGATGGTCGTTGGGTAATGGCAAAGATTGTGATTCAAAATAAAACACTGGTCATATTAAATATCTATGGCCCTGTTCGTCCTGTCCCAAATTTTGGAATGACATCAAAATTCTCCTGTCCTCTATAGATTGTCCCAACATAGTAATTGCAGGTGATTTTAATCAATGGTTGGATCCCTTCTCTGACAGACTATCCTCTTGTAAATTCCGACCAGATAAGACTCACAAATTGTTCCAATCTGCCATTACCTCATGTCCGTTATATGATGTATGGAAAACTTGTAACCCTGACTCACGCGAGTACACTTTTTTTTCAATGTGCATCGTACTAGGTCACAAATTGACTATGTTTTGGTTAGTAAACCCTTACTCCCCTCTATTCAAAGTTCTGAAATTTGTTCCATTTTCATTTCCGATCATGCACCTGTTTATGCTGTCCTGGATCTTTCCCTTGCTTCCTCTAAATTTAATCGCTGGAAATGTAACACTTTTCTTTTATCAGATACTCATTATATAAAGGAAGTCACTGTTTTTATTAATGAATTTTTTGCCTTTAACAACCCCTCTGACACTTCCATTTCCAATAGTTGGGACGCTTTTAAGGCTGCTCTTCGAGCCTTCACCATTTCTTATGTTTCAAAAAAGAAGACATTAAATTTACTTAAATATAAGGATCTGTTGCTAAACATTAAAGGACTAGAACATGCTTTTTCACTACTATAAATTCGACTGCCCTTAAGGATCTAATTGTAGCTAAAACTGAACTTAATAAAATTGTCACTTTTGAAGCCTGTAATACCCTGCTCAAAATTAAGTCCACATTTCATGGGGGTCAAAACAAAGCTGGTAAAATGCTAGCTAATTATCTAAAAATCAAGTCTGAACGTAAGGCAGTTGGTCCGAGATAAGCCTGCCTCTTACATCTCTTCCACGCAGCAGTGCGAAGACCTCGCCACATTCTTTACTGATAAGGTGAGGAAGATCTACAATTCCTTCACTCATAACCTTCCAGAGTACACTAACTCTCCCTACGCCCCTTTCGAGGGCTCCAGGCTCACCTGCCTGCCAGCTATCTCTCACGAGGAGCTAGCCAAATTCTGCAGGAAGGTGAAATCCGGGGCCCCTGCAGATCCTATGAGACCAGTCCATTTTCTGGGAGCTTTGGACTTCTTCCTCCCCTCTCTGACCTCACTCCTTAATCTCTCCTTCGCCTCGGCCACAGTACCCATCTCCTGGAAACAGGCCTGGGTCACTCCCATTATAAAGAAACACTCCTTAGACCCCACCAAACCGGAGAACTACCGACCCGTTTCACTGCTCCCCTGGGTGGCCAAACTAGCAGAGGCCCACGCGAACAAAGTACTTAATGACCATATGGCGGAAAATAATATCCTAGACCCCTCCCAACACGGGTTCAGGCCGAGCCATAGCACGGAGTCCGCTCTCCTTTCCTCCACGGAGCATCTGCGGAAAATCATGGACACCGGTCAAAGTGCTGCGCTGATACTGCTCGATCTCAGCGCGGCCTTTGATACGGTCTCCCATGACATCCTTCTAAAGCGCCTGGGAAAGATCGGGATCCAAGACTTGGCACTAGAATGGTTCCGATCGTTCCTCACGAATAGGTCCTTCCGGGTATCAGCTCCCCCTTTTACCTCTCAATCCCAAGCTATAGGACAGGGAGTCCCACAGGGCTCTGCCCTCAGTCCATCCCTTTTTAATTTATATATGCAGCCTCTGGCGGAAGTAGCCAAAAAGTGGGATCTCACAATGGTGTCGTACGCCGACGACACACAGTTGATTATCACCCTCAACGAGGCGCCCTCCCCCGATGCTTCCAGATTCAGGGATGGACTGGCCGCCGTCGCCAATTGGATGACTGCAAACTGCCTGCAACTGAATGCAGGAAAAACGGAGGTGTTGCTCCTAGGCAAGAACCCCAACAGCTGGAGTGACCTCTGGTGGCCCCCCTCACTGGGCCCAGCCCCTCCCCCTAAAACCCTGGCAATAAACCTAGGAGTTTGGCTGGACTCTGCGCTAAATTTCCAGTCCCACACCAAAAAAGTTGCCGCGACTTGCATTGGGCTACTGAGAAGCCTCAACCCCATCCTTGGCTTCTTCGACCCCAAAACGCGGTAACTCATTGTACAATCGACCATCCTTGCCCGACTGGACTACGCGAGTGTCCTACTGCTAGGCGCTAATAAGGCTGAAACCAAGAGATTTCAACGTATACAGAACTCTGTGGCCAGGGCAATAGTGGGCTTGCCAAGAAGGTGCTCCGCGAGAGCTACCATTCACAGACTTCACTGGCTGCCCGTGGAACCCGCATCCAATTTAAGGCCCTCACCATCGCCTTTAAAATTTTGAAAGCCGAGGGCCCGAGCTCCTACGCCCGCTGTTAACACCCTACAACCCCCAACGCAACCTCCGTTCTAGAGGGCAACATCTAGTCGTGGTCCCTCACACCAAGTTCGGTCGCATCGGAGGACGATCATTCAGATTGCTGGGGGCAAAGCTACGGAACTCCCTTCCCCTCCACATCCGCTGCCTCGACAACCTTTCAGCTTTCCGTAAAGCTATTAAAACTCACCTCTTCCCCCCCCTGTAGGCCTCCTTTCTCCTCCCCTCTCAGTTGGTTATGATATGGTTCTTAGCGCCGGGACGCCCCGTCGCTGGGGCAGCTGTCGCGCTCTACAAATACATACATAACATACATATAACATTCTTCATGAAGCTGACAATAAACTTGTTTCATCTGATGAAGACATCGCTGCCGTTTTTCATGACTATTATCAGTCTTTATATACTGATGACACTCATCCCACCACTCAAGACTTGTCTTCTTTTTTTGATGGTCTACCTGCACCTCCATCGCTTCCTGATGAATTTGCTCAGTTGGAGAAGGACACTACTCTTCAGGAAGTGATTTTGGCTATCAATTCGTTGAAAAAGTCAAAAGCACCAGGTCCCGATGGGCTACCTGTTGAATTTTACTCTAATTTTCATTCGATATTTGCCCCTAAACTTTTACAACTTTTTAATTCTTTTATTGCAGAAGCCAAGGCTTCTGGATCTTTTATGGACGCATTAATTGTTATTATTCCCAAACCTGATAAGGACCATTCCCTTTGCAAAAATGACCGCCCTATATCATTAATTAAATATGAATGTAAGATCTTTGCTAAGATTCTTGTTTCCCGTCTTGATTCAATTGTCCCACGTTTGATCAAAACCGATCAAGCTGGATTTGTGAAGGGCAGATTAGCTTCTGATAATGCTCGTATGTTCTCTAATATTATTTCCCTTGGTAAAAAATGTAAAGTCCCGCTGGCTGCCCTATCTTTAGACGCTGAGAAAGCCTTTGATCGTATTAACTGGCATTTTATGTTTCAAACTCTCCAATGGTTTGGTTTTGGTCCTACCTTTATTTCATTTGTCAAACTTTTATATTCCTCCCCTCGTGCCAGCATTTTTGTTAATAATCAGTTTTCAAGATTTTTTCCACTGGCTAGAGGTACAAGACAAGGTTGTCCTCTTTCCCCTTTATTGTTTATCCTCTGCCTCGAACCTTTTTTAGAACGCATCAGAGCTAACTCTCTGATTACTGGTTTTACCTCCTCCTCCGTTGAAACTAAAATATCTGCTTATGCTGATGACATTCTGATCTATATGGCCAACCCACTTACGTCTCTCCCCCCCCTTTTTGGATGAAGTTCGTTTATACTCCTCCATTTCGGGTTATAAATTGAACCTATCTAAAACGGAAGATTTACCTCTCAATGCTATTTGTTACCAATATATGTTCAATACTACTGATTTCACGTGGTGCCCTTCTAAAATCAAATACCTTGGCATTTAGTTTTCTTCCACGCTGTCTGATACGCTTAAATGTACTTTTACTACCCTTACAAAGAAAATACAGTCTCTCCTCTTAATTTGGTCTCCCTTATACCTTTCCTGGTGGGGTAGACTCGACACGATTAAGATGATGATTACTCCCCATATATTATATACTATTTCCATGCTCCCTACTAAAATACCCAACGTTTATTTTGCTCGTTTGAATTCCATATGTACAACATTTCTGTGCAACAATAAACGCCCCCGTATTGCCTTAAATAGACTTACTAGACCCAAAACTGAAGGTGGTGTTCGCTTCCCTAATTTTAAAAATTACCACTCTGCTTTTTTAATCAAACAATCCTTTTCATTAGCGTATGATTTTTTGGATACCCTAATTCCCAGATGGGTTCTTTTTGAGCGTTCCTTATTGAAGGACTTTTCGTTCCCTCATATTGTTTTATCGCTCCTTTTTGGCTAAGTACTGTGATGTATTCCTATAGGTTCTGTATCGATCCCCCTATTCCTGACCCTATTCTGGTTAACAAACTAACAAGTTAACTAGCAGCCATCCCATGAGGCAGAAAACCCCCATGATGCAGGAACCGTTATCTGATAAAGCCACACTACGGCACAGGAGCGTGTTATCTGATTAGGTCATAACGCTTGCCATCTAATTAGACAAGCGATATTCCTCCAGCCCCTGATAAGGCATACGGGGTTCTCATAACAAATCAAACCTATGACACCTTGGGAAAAACCCTGCGGCCATTGTTTTGATTTCACCGAGAACTTCAGCAAAAGAATGTGCTAACGACCTGGTCGTATGACATCCTTATTGACGTATCTATGTCCATCCTTACGTCAATCTCGGCACCTTAAAGGTATAAATATTACCGATATTGCCCTATGCAAACACACGCGGTGGTGACGAGGGCGGAGCAGCCAGACTTGCCGAAGCCCAGAGCAGTTACAACAAGGGGTGGTGATGGACAGAGTCTCTGAATTAAGCAGAGTACTCTCACCCAGTCAAGAGATCAGGGCTAGATCCAACACCGTTTTTTAGCTCATTGCACCATCCCAGTTTCAGAACCTGGCTGTATGCAAATTAGTCTGTCCCTGGCCCAGTGCATCATGGGAACAGGGCAGACCAGACTACAAAAGCCAATTCTTACACTGGGAAGGAAACAAGCTTCCGGGGACCGGTTTCTGCCATTTCAGGCGTCTTCGGCCCGGCTTGCTTGAATCCTGATGGTGCAATGAGCAAGGGACTCACATCTGAGTATACCCTTCCACGCTTAGGGTGGACAAAATTAGTTACAACAAGGGGTGGTGATGGACAGAGTCTCTGAATTAAGCAGAGTACTCTCACCCAGTCAAGAGATCAGGGCTAGATCCAACACCGTTTTTTAGCTCATTGCACCATCCCAGTTTCAGAACCTGGCTGTATGCAAATTAGTCTGTCCCTGGCCCAGTGCATCATGGGAACAGGGCAGACCAGACTACAAAAGCCAATTCTTACACTGGGAAGGAAACAAGCTTCCGGGGACCGGTTTCTGCCATTTCAGGCGTCTTCGGCCCGGCTTGCTTGAATCCTGATGGTGCAATGAGCAAGGGACTCACATCTGAGTATACCCTTCCACGCTTAGGGTGGACAAAATTAGTTACAACAAGGGGTGGTGATGGACAGAGTCTCTGAATTAAGCAGAGTACTCTCACCCAGTCAAGAGATCAGGGCTAGATCCAACACCGTTTTTAGCTCATTGCACCATCCCAGTTTCAGAACCTGGCTGTATGCAAATTAGTCTGTCCCTGGCCCAGTGCATCATGGGAACAGGGCAGACCAGACTACAAAAGCCAATTCTTACACTGGGAAGGAAACAAGCTTCCGGGGACCAGTTTCTGCCATTTCAGGCGTCTTCGGCCCGGCTTGCTTGAATCCTGATGGTGCAATGAGCAAGGGACTCACATCTGAGTATACCCTTCCACGCTTAGGGTGGACAAAATTAGTTACAACAAGGGGTGGTGATGGACAGAGTCTCTGAATTAAGCAGAGTACTCTCACCCAGTCAAGAGATCAGGGCTAGATCCAACACCGTTTTTTAGCTCATTGCACCATCCCAGTTTCAGAACCTGGCTGTATGCAAATTAGTCTGTCCCTGGCCCAGTGCATCATGGGAACAGGGCAGACCAGACTACAAAAGCCAATTCTTACACTGGGAAGGAAACAAGCTTCCGGGGACCGGTTTCTGCCATTTCAGGCGTCTTCGGCCCGGCTTGCTTGAATCCTGATGGTGCAATGAGCAAGGGACTCACATCTGAGTATACCCTTCCACGCTTAGGGTGGACAAAATTAGTTACAACAAGGGGTGGTGATGGACAGAGTCTCTGAATTAAGCAGAGTACTCTCACCCAGTCAAGAGATCAGGGCTAGATCCAACACCGTTTTTTAGCTCATTGCACCATCCCAGTTTCAGAACCTGGCTGTATGCAAATTAGTCTGTCCCTGGCCCAGTGCATCATGGGAACAGGGCAGACCAGACTACAAAAGCCAATTCTTACACTGGGAAGGAAACAAGCTTCCGGGTACCGGTTTCTGCCATTTCAGGCGTCTTCGGCCCGGCTTGCTTGAATCCTGATGGTGCAATGAGCAAGGGACTCACATCTGAGTATACCCTTCCACGCTTAGGGTGGACAAAATTAGTTACAACAATGGGTGGTGATGGACAGAGTCTCTGAATTAAGCAGAGTACTCTCACCCAGTCAAGAGATCAGGGCTAGATCCAACACCGTTTTTTAGCTCATTGCACCATCCCAGTTTCTGAACCTAGCTGTATGCAAATTAGTCAGTCCCTGGCCCAGTGCATCATGGGAACAGGGCAGACCAGACTACAAAAGCCAATTCTTACACTGGGAAGGAAACAAGCTTCCGGGGACCGGTTTCTGCCATTTCAGGCGTCTTCGGCCCGGCTTGCTTGAATCCTGATGGTGCAATGAGCAAGGGACTCATGTCTGAGTATACCCTTCCACGCTTAGGGTGGACAAAAATATTTACAACAAGGGGTGGTGAGGTACAGAGTCTCTGAATTAAGCAGAATACTCTCACCCAGTCAAAAGATCAGGGCTAGATCCAACACCGTTTTTTAACTCATTGCACCATCCCAGTTTCAGAACCTGGCTGTATGCAAATTAGTCTGTTCCTGTCCCAGTGCATGATGGGAACAGGGCAAACCAAACTACAAAAGCCAATTCTTACACTGGGAAGGAAACAAGCTTCCGGGGGGGCAATGAGCTAAAAAACGGTGTTGGATCTAGCCCTGATCTTTTGACTGGGTGAGAGTATTCTGCTTAATTCAGAGACTCTGTCCCTCACCACCCCTTGTTGTAAATATTTTTGTCCACCCTAAGCGTGGAAGGGTATACTCAGACATGAGTCCCTTACTCATTGCACCATCAGGATTCAAACAAGCCGGGCCGAAGACGGCTGTAATGCCAGAAACCGGTCCCCGGAAGCTTGTTTCCTTCCCAGTGTAAGAATTGGCTTTTGTAGTTTGGTTTGCCCTGTTCCCATCATGCACTGGGACAGGAACAGACTAATTTGCATACAGCCAGGTTCTGAAACTGGGATGGTGCAATGAGTTAAAAAACGGTGTTGGATCTAGCCCTGATCTTTTGACTGGGTGAGAGTATTCTGCTTAATTCAGAGACTCTGTCCCTCACCACCCCTTGTTGTAAATATTTTTGTCCACCCTAAGCGTGGAAGGGTATACTCAGACATGAGTCCCTTACTCATTGCACCATCAGGATTCAAGCAAGCCGGGCCGAAGACGGCTGTAAGGCCAGAAACCGGTCCCCGGAAGCTTGTTTCCTTCCCAGTGTAAGAATTGGCTTTTGTAGTTTGGTTTGCCCTGTTCCCATCATGCACTGGGACAGGAACAGACTAATTTGCATACAGCCAGGTTCTGAAACTGGGATGGTGCAATGAGTTAAAAAACGGTGTTGGATCTAGCCCTGATCTTTTGACTGGGTGAGAGTATTCTGCTTAATTCAGAGACTCTGTCCCTCACCACCCCTTGTTGTAAATATTTTTGTCCACCCTAAGCGTGGAAGGGTATACTCAGACATGAGTCCCTTACTCATTGCACCATCAGGATTCAAGCAAGCCAGGCCGAAGCCGGCTGTAATGCCAGAAACCGGTCCCCGGAAGCTTGTTTCCTTCCCAGTGTAAGAATTGGCTTTTGTAGTTTGGTTTGCCCTGTTCCCATCATGCACTGGGACAGGAACAGACTAATTTGCATACAGCCAGGTTCTGAAACTGGGATGGTGCAATGAGTTAAAAAACGGTGTTGGATCTAGCCCTGATCTTTTGACTGGGTGAGAGTATTCTGCTTAATTCAGAGACTCTGTCCCTCACCACCCCTTGTTGTAAATATTTTTATCCACCCTAAGCGTGGAAGGGTATACTCAGACATGAGTCCCTTACTCATTGCACCATCAGGATTCAAGCAAGCCGGGCCGAAGACGGCTGTAATGCCAGAAACCGGTCCCCGGAAGCTTGTTTCCTTCCCAGTGTAAGAATTGGCTTTTGTAGTTTGGTTTGCCCTGTTCCCATCATGCACTGGGACAGGAACAGACTAATTTGCATACAGCCAGGTTCTGAAACTGGGATGGTGCAATGAGTTAAAAAACGGTGTTGGATCTAGCCCTGATCTTTTGACTGGGTGAGAGTATTCTGCTTAATTCAGAGACTCTGTCCCTCACCACCCCTTGTTGTAAATATTTTTGTCCACCCTAAGCGTGGAAGGGTATACTCAGACATGAGTCCCTTACTCATTGCACCATCAGGATTCAAGCAAGCCGGGCCGAAGACGGCTGTAATGCCAGAAACCGGTCCCCGGAAGCTTGTTTCCTTCCCAGTGTAAGAATTGGCTTTTGTAGTTTGGTTTGCCCTGTTCCCATCATGCACTGGGACAGGAACAGACTAATTTGCATACAGCCAGGTTCTGAAACTGGGATGGTGCAATGAGTTAAAAAACGGTGTTGGATCTAGCCCTGATCTTTTGACTGGGTGAGAGTATTCTGCTTAATTCAGAGACTCTGTCCCTCACCACCCCTTGTTGTAAATATTTTTGTCCACCCTAAGCGTGGAAGGGTATACTCAGACATGAGTCCCTTACTCATTGCACCATCAGGATTCAAGCAAGCCGGGCCGAAGACGGCTGTAATGCCAGAAACCGGTCCCCGGAAGCTTGTTTCCTTCCCAGTGTAAGAATTGGCTTTTGTAGTTTGGTTTGCCCTGTTCCCATCATGCACTGGGACAGGAACAGATTAATTTGCATACAGCCAGGTTCTGAAACTGGGATGGTGCAATGAGTTAAAAAACGGTGTTGGATCTAGCCCTGATCTTTTGACTGGGTGAGAGTATTCTGCTTAATTCAGAGACTCTGTCCCTCACCACCCCTTGTTGTAAATATTTTTGTCCACCCTAAGCGTGGAAGGGTATACTCAGACATGAGTCCCTTACTCATTGCACCATCAGGATTCAAGCAAGCCGGGCCGAAGACGGCTGTAATGCCAGAAACCGGTCCCCGGAAGCTTGTTTCCTTCCCAGTGTAAGAATTGGCTTTTGTAGTTTGGTTTGCCCTGTTCCCATCATGCACTGGGACAGGAACAGACTAATTTGCATACAGCCAGGTTCTGAAACTGGGATGGTGCAATGAGTTAAAAAACGGTGTTGGATCTAGCCCTGATCTTTTGACTGGGTGAGAGTATTCTGCTTAATTCAGAGACTCTGTCCCTCACCACCCCTTGTTGTAAATATTTTTGTCCACCCTAAGCGTGGAAGGGTATACTCAGACATGAGTCCCTTACTCATTGCACCATCAGGATTCAAGCAAGCCGGGCCGAAGACGGCTGTAATGCCAGAAACCGGTCCCCGGAAGCTTGTTTCCTTCCCAGTGTAAGAATTGGCTTTTGTAGTTTGGTTTGCCCTGTTCCCATCATGCACTGGGACAGGAACAGACTAATTTGCATACAGCCAGGTTCTGAAACTGGGATGGTGCAATGAGTTAAAAAACGGTGTTGGATCTAGCCCTGATCTTTTGACTGGGTGAGAGTATTCTGCTTAATTCAGAGACTCTGTCCCTCACCACCCCTTGTTGTAAATATTTTTGTCCACCCTAAGCGTGGAAGGGTATACTCAGACATGAGTCCCTTACTCATTGCACCATCAGGATTCAAGCAAGCCGGGCCGAAGACGACTGTAATGCCAGAAACCGGTCCCCGGAAGCTTGTTTCCTTCCCAGTGTAAGAATTGGCTTTTGTAGTTTGGTTTGCCCTGTTCCCATCATGCACTGGGACAGGAACAGACTAATTTGCATACAGCCAGGTTCTGAAACTGGGATGGTGCAATGAGTTAAAAAACGGTGTTGGATCTAGCCCTGATCTTTTGACTGGGTGAGAGTATTCTGCTTAATTCAGAGACTCTGTCCCTCACCACCCCTTGTTGTAAATATTTTTGTCCACCCTAAGCGTGGAAGGGTATACTCAGACATGAGTCCCTTACTCATTGCACCATCAGGATTCAAGCAAGCCGGGCCGAAGACGGCTGTAATGCCAGAAACCGGTCCCCGGAAGCTTGTTTCCTTCCCAGTGTAAGAATTGGCTTTTGTAGTTTGGTTTGCCCTGTTCCCATCATGCACTGGGACAGGAACAGACTAATTTGCATACAGCCAGGTTCTGAAACTGGGATGGTGCAATGAGTTAAAAAACGGTGTTGGATCTAGCCCTGATCTTTTGACTGGGTGAGAGTATTCTGCTTAATTCAGAGACTCTGTCCCTCACCACCCCTTGTTGTAAATATTTTTATCCACCCTAAGCGTGGAAGGGTATACTCAGACATGAGTCCCTTACTCATTGCACCATCAGGATTCAAGCAAGCCGGGCCGAAGACGGCTGTAATGCCAGAAATCGGTCCCCGGAAGCTTGTTTCCTTCTCAGTGTAAGAATTGGCTTTTGTAGTTTGGTTTGCCCTGTTCCCATCATGCACTGGGACAGGAACAGACTAATTTGCATACAGCCAGGTTCTGAAACTGGGATGGTGCAATGAGTTAAAAAACGGTGTTGGATCTAGCCCTGATCTTTTGACTGGGTGAGAGTATTCTGCTTAATTCAGAGACTCTGTCCCTCACCACCCCTTGTTGTAAATATTGAAGCCCAGAGCAGAGCAGACCCCGCTGGCGCAGCCCCGCCTTCCTGACGCGCTGAGAACGAGAAGCCGTTTTTCTCCTGCCGAGAAATCCAGCTCCGGCGCTTCCGGGTAGCCCTCGCAGGCAGCCTGGAATATCGAGACCAGAGACGAGAGATACCATCCCTCATCCATCCTAGATTCCAGGTACAGAACTGAATAACCCCTCACAGAGAATTCTTTAGTCAGTCACTTGGCAAAAACAAACTTAACTTAAACTGTAACTTTCTATTCCCGCCCACGTATTAGACTTAGGTCAGGTACACGGGGTAGGCTTAGCTAGAAACACCAGTTGAGTACGATTAGTCAAATGTATATGTGTATGTAATATATGTTATTCATTTTAAACCTTCATATGGCTTAGAAACCATATCAATGTTTTTACAGTATTATTTTATACTTCTGCTTTTAATGTATGCACTTTACTTAATCATAAGTATTGCAATAATATCGATCCATTTCTCTTGTACGAGAAAAGAGACTGATCAATAAATAACATCTTTTATTGAACACGCCCGTCTCTTCCTTTTCTCTACAAGCTGATGAGACTAAGAATGCACGTACTGACTGAGTAAAATAAATTGCCTTTTGTTTTCACACGACTCTCGAGATACACTCTTGATTAGGGGAGAGCAAAGTTGTCATGTTCTATGGTTGTCAGAAACTAAATCCCTTCTTGTCTATCCAGGGAGGTTCAACTCCTCCTTGCCTATTCGAGAAAGTTTCTAGTGAACTCTGAGCTAGCTGGCAAACCCAAAACTTTAAGTCTAATATCGACAGTAGTAGACCTAGTTAACGTCTGGTCTAGGCCTATACTATTGAAGGTATTATTCCAATGCGCAGAGCCTATTGGGATAATAGGAACTACACTACATGGCGCCCAACGCATTTGGAAGGGCGATAAAACTAACGTAAGACATTTAGAGTAACTCAGTCGTGCTTTCTCACTCAGACCCCTTTCTCCCATAATACTCCAAAGACGTCTGGAGTGGGTAAAAGGTAATATCCGCCAAACCTCGCAGGAGGAAACTCCTATGTATGGTACTTGGTTTAGTCAACGTTGAAGGATACACCGTTCCAAAATATTGTGCATCTAATCTTTGTTTCCATAAGAAACCTGATCTGCAAACAAACAAAGTAACCATCCTGTCGGTAAAATGGTAGACAGTGATGATGAAAGAGAGGCAGTTAGATTAGCAACTGAACTCGCAGCAGCTGATGCTGCACTGCTAGACGCAGACCAGGATATAATACTCATCCCGGTCATTAAAAGGAAATCTATAACCTTAAAACTTATAGAAAATGGACTGACACCTAGAGGTGGTACAGTCATATTCGTAATTGAGGCACACGAATATCGGCAGACAGAGGTATACTATTCATGGATACATTTTCCAGCAGCAAATGCTGTAACAAAGTACTTCCACTATTACAAAACAGAGGAACCTCCTGGAGAGTACACTCCTTTCGAGGAGGTGGAAGTACCACTTAAATTTCAAGAGCATTTGCTCTTATTTAATGGCGCCCTAAAACGTAATAATCACATCACCAGGCTCGGTCCCTTAGGGAGACCAGGAGCAACGTGGCCGGTCCTAGCCGGATACACACCACATCCAGACATCAATGGGATGTCTCAAGCAGAGCTTTTAACACAGCTAAAACAATTAATAAAACTACATAGACAATTAGTCCAATATGTGATGCGGACTTCAACAATTCAACCAGCAATTAAAATTCCACAACTGACCCCTCACCAGGGGAACACAAATAAAATTACACCACAGAACATACAATCCTGCCTAGGTAAAGTACCAGCTAAACGGGAACAAATACCATTCTGGTTAGCACAAAAAATCACCCAAATAGAGGCTGTGTTTCCAGACACCACCCCGTTAGAAAAACACAGGATTCTGACTATCTGTCTTCCAATGGGAATCGCACCACACATTGAGGACTGTGACACTTGGGGTACAGTCTTTGCTTCCATCTACACAAAAACACACGGTGTTCCATCCATTTCGGTAATACCAGATGTGCTAAAACAAATTCAAGACGAATATGGTCCAGAGCCCGCTTTAACTCTTGGTATGAAATTACTAAAAGACTTCAAGCAGGTCTCGGCTATATTATTAGCCAACATAAAGGGAGAAGCAGCAAACGTGGCGATTCGCCAGAGGTTAAAAGAGACAGATATAGCAGACCAACCAGCTGAAATTGCCAGAATCATGGAAAATCCTATGAGGAACTAGGTAGAGATAGTTTAGGTGGAATACCAGTAAAACCACAACTGATTGAAAGTCCTGAAAAAATATTTTTTAATAATAATTCAACATCACAAAAAAAGAGCTGGGATGGAAACAAACAATCCAATCCTAAAGAAAAGAAATTCCAGTCCAGAGGAAGGTCTCCTCGGCGGAGAGAAAAATCTCCGAACCAGAGACACAGGTCACCCCAAAGTGACCCCTCTGGGAAAAGATATAACCTTAGAAATAGGAATAATATTAAGAAGCCTGATAGATATCAAGACATTGATACACGTCCCTCTCAATCTTTTCAGACTTCCTCGCAGAAATCGGAAAGAAGAGGACGATCAGAACAAAGAGAAGAGCACGCCAAGTCCAAAGACAAGGAACCTGCTCATCTAAAAAAGAAATTACAATTTCCAAAAAAGAAGGTAGCCAGTATCAAGGTAGTTAACAATGCCGAGAATACTGAGGACACAACTGAAAAACGGAGAATGGGCTCAGACAATGCTAGACAGCGCAGCAGAAGTGAGCATAGCTCGCAAAGTCCTTATGAATCATCTGGAGACAGTGGACACGAATGAATATCTTCAAGTGGAAACTGCAGACACCAGAGTTAGCAAACCTCACAAAATATATGAAATAACTTTACGTATAGAGGGGGATAAGACTAGAAAAATAAGGGGACTATTTTGGGATAATCTCTCCAAGGGTTATGACATCCTTCTAGCTGAAAAAGACTGGCCACCAGAGTTTGTCAGGGAGTGCCCTCATGGCGAAGAAATAATTATGCCTGCCTTCTCAAATCACATCCCAATTCATAAAAAATACACACTTGCTAGAAAGTGGGCAGTAGCCCTAGCTCCTGCTTTATATAAAAATCACGTAGGATGGGATGAGGACTCTCCTCCTCACAAAATCCAGTTAAAATCTCAACCTACTGCACAAAGGCAGTACCCAATTAAGCAAGAAGCTAAAAAACAGGTAAAAGAAATCCTAGATCAATTAGAATACCAGGGGGTGATTGAAACTTGCACCTCACAAATGAACAACCCTTTGTTTCCGGTCCCCAAACCAGACAATTCATATCGTCTAGTTTTGGATTACCGACACCTTAACTCATGTTGCAAAACTTTTGCAGTACAAAACTCGCATAGTGCTGCACTAATGAATAACATAGTGCGCAAAAAATACAAAACAACATTAGACATCTCTAATGGATTCTTTTGTCAAAACATAGCACCAGAGAGCAGATATTTGTCTGCATTCTCAATAAATGGCACTCAGAAACAATTCTGTCGGTTAGCCCAGGGGTACAAGAATAGCCCAGGGGTATTCTCAGCGAGAGTAACAGAATTACTACAAACATATGACGACGAAGCATTATCGTATGTCGATGACATATACTTAACAGATGATGACTTGGAGACTCACTTGAAGAGAGTGAACACCATAATACTTGGGTTCGCAGCAGAGGGTTACAAATTCAACTTTAAAAAATCCAGAATTGCCCATCTAACAGTCCTGTTCTTAGGATACGAATTATCAAGTGAAGGCAAAAGCCTGGCTGACAATTTCCTAGAGAAATGTGCCGTACTCCAAGCACCTAGAACACTTAAAAACCTACAGTCAATTCTAGGCTTCCTAAATTTCGGAAGAACATACATTGCAAATTATGCAGAAAGGGTCAAACCCCTTTATGATCTAATAAAACCAGATTTTAAAAGAACCAATTGGACTCAAATACACACAGAAATTCTGAGATCCTTACAAACAGACATGCTAATTAAAACAAAATTAGAAACACGTGATAACACACGCAATCTTGTGATTCGAGTCATCCCAGGAAGATGCGGATTCACATACCTGACCTCTAATGAGGGAGAAAAGGTACCAATTGCATTCAAATCACACTTGTACACAGAGGCTGAAAAGAAATTCAGCATTAAAGAAAACATTGTTCATGCAGTTCAAACCGCAATAGCTAGAGAAAAAGATCAAG
The DNA here is from genome assembly GCF_964261635.1 of Lissotriton helveticus. Lineage (NCBI taxonomy): Eukaryota > Metazoa > Chordata > Amphibia > Caudata > Salamandridae > Lissotriton > Lissotriton helveticus. Next base: position 1,100,915,094 of record NC_136068.1, read on the forward strand.
CGGACGGTAGACATATCACAGTCAGAACAGCAGAATCAGCCTTTGAGGCATTAACAACCCCGGGTAATTTACCAACAACAACATTGAATCCGGAATGGATACAATGGGTGAATTTAATTACAACGGACAAAGTATACTACTACTTTGATCCAGAACTAAAGGAATTGAAAAATCTAGAATATGAAATAACATTCCCTCTGCCAATCGACATTCTGCCCTTACGACAATACGCTTGTGTAATCTATACAGACGGACATGCCCAACCCTCCGTTTGGGGAGAACAAGCATACAACCCCACATGTGAGATTACAAAAGAAGTGTGGCGCGGAGGTAAGCTAAGACCTCTATTAACAAAAACACACTCAGTAGAAACTAATTCAGAACAACAGACTGAAATAATAGCATTGAAAATGGCGCTAGATAATGCGGATCGCGAATTCCCGACACTTATAGTGTCCGATTCATATTACTGCGTCAAATCATATAACAAGGATTTGCAGACATGGATTCAAAACGGTTACAAAGATGACACAGGTGCAACAATAAAGCAGAAACTGCTCTGGGAACAAATAGCTCTTTTACAAAAAGAACTACCAAAGACTCACGTGACACACTCACTGAGTCATCAGCGTGATGGCGTTCACGTTGCAGGGAATTCATTGGCTGAAACAGCCACAGCGGTAGCAAATAAATCGACTTCCGTAGTTCGAAAAAAGCGTACAGTGAAGTATATTGACGGTGAAACAGTGCTGGCGGTGAAAACGTCATCAAAAGGCGACTGCTCAGCGCTACCGATCAACTATCCACTCAATTATACATACATAATCGATGCAAACTCTGTCCCTTTTGCTCGAATCCCTGGAGTGGGGGATAGAGTGATTCCAAACATGGACAGGAGAAACTTGTTAATCGCAGATGCACATATGGGCGAGGGTCTCCGACACCTCAAACTAAAAGATTCTCTGGAAGAATTACAATCAAGGTACTGGTGGCCAGGCATGAGCCTGCATCACACCATGTTTGTAAAAAAGTGCCCAAACTGCAACAGAAATCGCAGTGGTGAGAGAAACGGTGTAATACCGTGTCACTTCACTCCAGAAAAGATCAACAGTAAAAAGCAAAGCGTCCGATTAACATATACAGGCTAGTTTCCACTTATAATGTAGATCACCAGCACTCGGCTGACGTCTGGACTGTTATACAAAGATTTGCGAGTCTAAATGGCATATACGCTAAGAGCATGCTACGTTTGACCATTGTTTTCACTCAAGCCCTCCAGCCTGAGGGGAAACATGGCCAAATGAGCATAGCACAGAGGGAATCTTCTCACTTCCTTCCTGAGGGATACGGGATGGTGTAAAGAAAAAACCAAGGCATAAAGCAATCTATAATGGAAAGGATATTAGGTTCGGGAGCTGGGTGGGTCAAACATCTAATAAGTGTCCAACGTAGTCTAAATAACCTGCCAAGAAACTCTCTGAAGGGATTCAGTCCGTACGAATTATTATTTGGAACTAGGATGTTAATCTCTGACCTTGACAGTCAGACTTCAGTGGTAAAGGAAAAAAGCTTTGATATCAAAGATCGTTTGGCTATTTTACAGGACTTAAATGAAACAAGAAAAGACCTGAGCAACATAAAGTTGAAACAGCAGCCAACAACCACTGAAGAACCACCACCTGTCCCAGGAAGACCTGTCTGGATTCCAAAAGTCGGGGATCTAGTCAGAGAAAAGATCGCGGTAAAGAAGGAATTTGGGCCTTCTTACAGAAAAGCAGTTCCTGTCTTGTCTATCAACGGGACAAGATCAGTTGTACTACCGCCGCTTGCTGGTAAAAAGGAGAACCGAGTTGTATCCATCGACCTGGTAAAACCACAATCATGTGGCCGATAACAAACAGTAGGCCAAGTGGACTCCCCATGAGTAGCAGAACACCAAGGTTTGCTACCAGTACAGAGGTCCTAACAAAGAGGCTAATCACATTCGAAACGCCTACAGAAGAACAACAAGGACTATGCAACAATGCAATGGAACTTAGACCTCTGAACACCCAAATAAAAACATTTAGCAGAGACACACCAATCTATAATGAAGTAACAAACAACTATGCAAGAAACAGTAATCCTGAAACAATTGGAACAATAGACAGAACTGCATCCGGCTACTTCATAAACTTCGATGATTCCTCTGAAGGCTTCACTGAATCAAAGACACAGCCATCAACAAAAACCTTTAAAGATAAAGTTAAAGAACTTTTGAAACAATTGAAAGAAACATATCTGATTTCTCCATGGATTGAATTTTGGGTGGGTTTTGGTGCATTTATCCTCATACTTTGGCTCTTCATGATACTAACTTTGGGACTCTTCATTGAGGGAAAATGTGCTAAAATGGACACAGCAAGTCAGAAAATCAACTTGATCCTCAAACCACACACATCTTCACACGTCGAGAAAAGAGAACTTTCTTCAGTCAACTTCACAGCCAATCCTATACCGGGTGGGGTAGCATGGGACAACACTGACTACGAAATCTATGGTCCGGTTGAGATCCTGAAATATCCACACCAAATTAAAATCTCATTGAGTGACTTCGTAAAACCAAGCACATTTGCTGATGATTGGGACTTTGAAAGTATAAACAATATGATGTCTGACTTTGTGATGTCTGCTAAATTTACCAAACATGATTATTTGCAGGGTTCGACAAATTATGATAGTATGTACTGTTATAACCACTATGGTAACCATTTTCTACATAGATCTGCACAACCTAGAAATGTTTTTAATTATAATCAATGGGAACATTGTGCAACCCCTCCAAAAGGAAGCTCAAGAACCGTTTATGACAAATATTCATACTTTTCAGGTTTTAACATAAGTAATGCTGAAACATTTTATTTCAAATTGTCAAATAAGACAGGGACAAAGACCATGATAACCAACACAAAATTGATATATTCAGACTCATTCTTTGAACAAATGAATACTTTTGGTTTTGATTATTGGGACAAAAATGTTGAATTGAAAAGTGTTTGGGGCACAAAAGAATGGCAAGTACAGGGTATAGAATCTTTGTTTAGAGCCTGCATGATCCCAGAACAAATTATATTTTTAAATGACACTGTTCAACAAACTACCTGTCTTGGCCTAGCCAAAATCAAAGAGTTAAATAAACCGTCTATTCCAAAACCAACATTGAACAGCAATAGCTCCACAGATGAAGAGATAGACGTAAATTATGTACTAAACCAAAACAGAACACATCCTGATTGGAAACAGTGGTTGATCTGGCCCACAGATACTAATAACTGTCAAGACAGATTCCTGAACAAAACACAGGGGTTCAAAATGACCAGGCCAGACCCTAGATATTCCCAAAGACAACACCCAGGAATAATAACCACCTACAGTGTGGGCAAATTATGCCTTCAGTGGCTACAGACTTCCACACTGGCAGAAATTAAGCAACACCTAACTTTACTTACTGATGGTGCTGACTTGCGTGATTTCATTATGGGACCGCGCAAACAGCTTCAGAAACGTTTCATAGCAGCCTCTGTATATGCAGCATATAACGAGGCCTGGAAGGTTACTCAAATTGAGACAGCAGAAAGAATACGGGAAATTGACCGTATTAATTTGGAAAAATCACTTTCTGTAGTGGACAATGGGTTAATGACTCTGTCCTCCAGAATTTTTTCTTTGGACAGCATTGTGTCTTCAGCAATCGACATAATATCGCAAGACTTACTGTTGTTACAACACGGTCAGTCTCAATTGCGTTCTATTGTACAGCTTGGCTGGACGTTACAAAATCTGCGTTCAGGCTATGTGCCTTGGCGTTTAATCAACACAACGTCACTTTTCAATATCTTTAACCTTACTGATAAACAAATCAGTATGGCCCAGAAGGGTGCTGATTATACAATCCTGAGCATTGAAAAACTCGAAAGATTACCAGTGACAATGTCAGAACGACCTGTCAGTGATTGGATAATACATGGGATAATTAATATTCCAATCTCAACCTTCAGGTTTCAATACTGCCAGAAATATATACAGGCTGGCATGTACGAAAAATTGGGAAAAGCGTACATTAAAACAACATGGAACCTGCCCTATTCACATGCATGTGTCAGTAATAAAGGACAGAAAGTGTTTCTTAGTGGCAATAATTGTGCGATGTCACTAAGCGGTACACTTCTGTGTAACGGAATTAGTTTGCATGGAGCCTGTGAAGGGAACTCAAATAACTTTCATGTCACCAGCTAGGCACACCTGCTACAGAGATAGAACCATTCTTTCAAAGACTCTACAATGGGAGTTACATTCTAATTGTGGACCGCAGATGCTGTAGTCTTATGCCCGGGACTCCTTATCTCGTAACTACGACTGCGAAGGTCAAGTGCTGTGGACGCCTTTTGTTCCCCAGCTCCTTTCCAGACAGAGAGGCAAGGGCATGGCCCAACTTGAAAATTACTTCTATTCGAATAGATACTTTAAGCAGAATGAAAACAGTGCTTCTTCAGACGCCGACCAGACTCACGTCATCAAAAGAAACGTATGATCTCCTAGTCGCAAGGACGACTGCAGAGATACATTCATTGTTATCGACTAATTCCCCCATACATTTCGCAGAAATCCTGAATGAAATCTTAAATATTTCTGATACCAGTGGAGTCTCAAAAGTATTTAAGACAGTATTTTCGATGGCATTAACACCATTCAAAGCCATACTGGGTATTTTTCCAGATTTCGTCCACTCGATTTTTGGCGGACTTCCCCTCATTTTGGGACTAATTGCAGGAATCCTATTCTTAGTCCTCATATTTCGTTATGGCAAACCATGTCACAGACAAAACACCTGCGACAAGGGAAGAAACAATCCTAGCCATTGGATACCGGGACCGGATATCAAAAATCCTGGGACTATCCCGGCTTAGAGACCTGAACATGACTTGGTTTCTATCATTTCGACCAATGTTGCAACGATGTGTTTTACCTGTATTAAGGTGCCTGCTATGCGGAGAAGAATGCGTGTTAGACACCTGTCTGACGCTACAATCAGATGCGCCAATGGATGCAGAAACATTGTTGAGTCCAACAAAGGCTCATGCTTTGTGCTGCCCTCAACGGCTACCAATCCTGATGACGGCATTCGTGGAAGCTTCACCACTACGATTAAGGGGTAGTGAGGTTCAAAATGAAAGCAGCATCGATCAGGTACGACCTTCTGTCAGCAATCCAAATCAAAATGTCAATGGAGACAATCATGCGCACGAATGCATGGTTACACCTATTTCCGAGTTAGTGGAACTCTCCCAGGAAGCTGTTGACAACTTTTTCGAGAGTCTAAATGATATGATGTTCTCACCAGAGCAGAAATAGAGACTTTTGAGCAAGCTCGTACACGGCGTTCCCTGAATTTGACCTTCAACTAGAATAGCAAAATACCATGAACAATTTTCCCTCCAGTTCACGGACAGCAAATTTTTTCAGCAGCCCCAAAATATTTTTGCATATTTTTCGGGACACTTTCTTCTGCTTAAAGTAAGGACTATTCTTAGAGAACTAAGATTTCTACTTTTAGATAGCTTATAGACATTAGCTGCCCGCTGGTATGTTCGTAATTATTGTATTCTGTGATGGAATAGTCTCGAAACTTTTTTCTGTATTAAGAGCCATTTCATGTGTAAATTCTCATATACCATTTAGCAATAATGTATACATATGCGTGATTACTTTAGCATTATTTCACAGCTTGAGTGCATACAATACATGTAAATGCTTTTTTTCCCGTATATTTGATAAATTCAAAATGCATTTATGTATTTTGGGGTGGTAAGGTATACACGATACTCTACAGTATGTTTTACTATGCATAGATTAGTAAATATGTCCATAGTTAGCGTGGAGTGGGTGTGATGTATTCCTATAGGTTCTGTATCGATTCCCCTATTCCTGACCCTATTCTGGTTAACAAACTAACAAGTTAACTAGCAGCCATCCCATGAGGCAGAAAACCCCCATGATGCAGGAACCGTTATCTGATAAAGCCACACTACGGCACAGGAGTGTGTTATCTGATTAGGTCATAACGCTTGCCATCTAATTAGACAAGCGATATTCCTCCAGCCCCTGATAAGGCATACGGAGTTCTCATAACAAATCAAACCTATGACACCTTGGGAAAAACCCTGCGGCCATTGTTTTGATTTCACCGAGAACTTCAGCAAAAGAATGTGCTAACGACCTGGTCGTATGACATCCTTATTGACGTATCTATGTCCATCCTTACGTCAATCTCGGCACCTTAAATGTATAAATATTACCGATATTGCCCTATGCAAACACACGCGGTGGTGACGAGGACGGAGCAGCCAGACTTGCCGAAGCCCAGAGCAGAGCAGACCCCGCTGGCGCAGCCCCGCCTTCCTGACGCGCTGAGAACGAGAAGCCGTTTTTCTCCTGCCGAGAAATCCAGCTCCGGCGCTTCCGGGTAGCCCTCGCAGGCAGCCTGGAATATCGAGACCAGAGACGAGAGATACCATCCCTCATCCATCCTAGATTCCAGGTACAGAACTGAATAACCCCTCACAGAGAATTCTTTAGTCAGTCACTTGGCAAAAACAAACTTAACTTAAACTGTAACTTTCTATTCCCGCCCACGTATTAGACTTAGGTCAGGTACACGGGGTAGGCTTAGCTAGAAACATCAGTTGAGTACGATTAGTCAAATGTATATGTGTATGTAATATATTTTATTCATTTTAAACCTTCATATGGCTTAGAAACCATATCAATGTTTTTACAGTATTATTTTATACTTCTGCTTTTAATGTATGCACTTTACTTAATCATAAGTATTGCAATAATATCGATCCATTTCTCTTGTACGAGAAAAGAGACTGATCAATAAATAACATCTTTTATTGAACACGCCCGTCTCTTCCTTTTCTCTACAATCTGATGAGACTAAGAATGCACGTACTGACTGAGTAAAATAAATTGCCTTTTGTTTTCACACGACTCTCGAGATACACTCTTGATTAGGGGAGAGCAAAGTTGTCATGTTCTATGGTTGTCAGAAACTAAATCCCTTCTTGTCTATCCAGGGAGGTTCAACTCCTCCTTGCCTATTCGAGAAAGTTTCTAGTGAACTCTGAGCTAGCTGGCAAACCCAAAACTTTAAGTCTAATATCGACAGTAGTAGACCTAGTTAACGTCTGGTCTAGGCCTATACTATTGAAGGTATTATTCCAATGCGCAGAGCCTATTGGGATAATAGGAACTACACTACAGTACCCAGTTTTGAAATATTCTCAAACGTTGCTTCATACTACATTCTCCAAGGATTTCACCCCTCTTCAATGCTTTCTTTCGTCCATTGTGTGGTATAATAAATTTCTTAAGTACAAAGGCAAATCTTTTTATTACAAATATTGGAAGGAAAAGGATATTCTATTTGTTCATCAATTTCTTTCCAATAATTCTATTATTCCTTTTCCTGACCTACAAACTATGTATCACTTACCCGCCTCCTCTTTTCGTGAATACAACATCATTGCTAATGCCATACTCTCTCATTTATCCACATTCTCATTGCCTATTGCCTCACCAATTATTACTCCTTCCACTCCTCTATACTCTTTATTCTCCACCCATTTAACAAAAACTTCATATGTATATACATTGCTGTTATCAAATGTTATGGTTCGTTCTAAGTCAAATGTTGAGATTGCTTGGGAAAATGAGTTGTCCGTTTATTTTTCTGTTATGACTTGGGATAAATTATGGACCAAATTGTTCAAAGTTTCGACTGCTGCTCGTATTACTCAATCTTTGATTTTTATTTACCATAGAGTTATTATCACTCCAGTTCATATTTTTAAATTTTCGCCATCATCCTCTCCTCTTTGTTGGTCCTGTTCCAAAGAAATGGGCACGCTTAAACACCAAATCTATGAATGCCCTCCTGTATTACCATTTTGGACTTCTATTTGGAATATTTGCATGCTAATGTTTGGTTTCACTGCTCCTTTATCATTTTTGCATGTTTTTTTAGGTTCTTTATCACATGACATAGACACTGTACCCTCCTCTGCAAGATTACTGGATCTTTTTATTGCTCTTGCTTTTAAAGTGATTTTATCCTTATGGAAAGATAACTCCAAATTGTCTGTACTTACTTGGTGGAATTTCATTTGTGATGAGCATAGGATTGCTATTGCTTCATCTTCTTCTGTCTCTCAGAAGATTAAATCTGACCTTCTCTGGCTCCCTTTACCACCTATCTTTCTTCCAAATCTTCTCGATGTTAATTCTGTTTTCTCCTTTCAGGCAAATATTCTTTCTCTGCATTATTTAGGATACTTTTTCATTCCCTTTTCTCTTTTTCCTTTCTTCACTTTCCTTCCCCTCTATCTATCTTCTTTCTTTATTTCCTACTTTCTTCTTTCTTGTTCTCCTTTCTTATTCTCTCTTGTAGGATATATCCTTCATATGACTGATGCCTATTGTTTTACTTTAATACGTTAATTATTTATTTTGCATATGGCTTGTGTTTTACATTTGTAAAAATCCCAATAAAAATCTTTTAAACAAAAAAAAGAACATATGCTGAATCGACCATCAAGTCAATAAATCACTTTACATTGAAGTGCACTGCGTCTCTTCAAGCCAAAGGTCAATTGGACATCGTAACCTTGACGTTAAACAGGAGAAGGGTTCAGCAGCAACAAGAGGTGTAAGCATGGGTTTGGCAGAAAGTAACACTAATAGAATATACTGCTTTAAGTTCTTGGGGGTTATCAGGAGGAGTATTCTTTCATGTTTAGATTATTTGCTTCTATGACTTTTGATTAAAAACCTCTATCCTAATTAAATGTGGGTCACTTTCTGACTCCTGATAGATCTGTTCTTAATAAGTTAGCCATTTGTGGTTTCTTACTAGCTGAGTCATAGCCATGAGCTTTGTGTTGCATATTGCCTTTATTTATCTTGCATGGCAGTGTTCCATTCTAGCACCTGCCAGCTGTGTTTAGAATGTTTGGACTTGAATTTTAAGAGACACTTGATGTTCACTTCCCAGCTTGCTGGCTGTGCAGGCACTGTGCTGCTACAATAAACATGTATTAGTTTATAATCTGGATCTGCATTTTCCTACACTGTTGATATGCGGCAGTGGTATTTTTTGTCTCTCCTGCAGCATAGGTGCAGTACCGACAATCAGAACCCTACAACACACCCGAATGTTTAACTTCGGATACCACTGAATTCTACCTAGCGAGAACTCCTACTTAACTCCTGAAAAATAAATCTGCAGCTACTGCAGGCAAGAGATTTTCAGCTATATGTCAGCATTCATTAGGGTCATTAGATTGAGCCCTGTTCTCCAGCTTTGGCCATTTGAAAATCTCCATTCCGGTGTTCAGAAAGCTCAACTATGATTCTGCGCCTCCCCAGTGTTGCCAAATCATTCTCCCCAAGGTGAAGTACCACCACTGACGGTGGAGATTGCCGGCGCGCTAAAAGCCCCTGGAAGAATCCCCTAAACTCGTGCAGACACAACCCCCCTCTGCCAAAGAACGTGATGTCCAACCCTAGTTGTGCCGCCCTTTTCCCCCTGTCACCTGACATAAAGACACATTCTGCTCGTTTTACATAGGAGTGACCCACAATCCAAACACTGTTCTTCATTGTTTCCTGGCTGCCGCTCCGTGCTGATGTATGTTGCAGGTGCCCGACGACCAATTCCTCCCCTGCGTAACAGGTCTGAGAAACTGTAAGAGAGCGGAAACAAAGCAAGCGTGAGCGCCATGTAATCACAGCATGTCAATTCGTACATAACGTTTGTAGCATTCTGAGGACCATCTCCCAATTGTCTTCCCTCTCTCCACTGGGAGGCCCCCCGCCACCGCCTCAGTTGCTGCCCCATTCCTAAAGGAATGAGAGCCAAACTCTTTAGGGTCAAGACCTGCTTTCCTGACCCCCATCTCCAATACCTTCCTGAATTGATATCTGGTCAAGGGGCTCCCATCGGCGTGACAGAGCAGTGCCCTGCCCGCTGAGCCCACCAGCAGTCCGTGCAATAATTCCACGTGCCTCACTGGGCAGCAAGGGTTGGCGGGGGCCCGTTGGAGAACTATGGTGTGGCCCCTAGACTCCTGGTCGGTCTTTGACTTCTGAATAGTCACCCACATGGTGTCCTCCCTTATCGTCACACTAGCCTTTTGCAAGCCGCCCAGTAGGTCTGACTTAGAACCTGCCACAAGTTCGCTAATTCTCAGCGCCCCATAGAATGCCAAAGAGAATGCTGCCTTAAAAAGAAGCACCTCCCACTCCGAGCTACAAACAGTGTCCAGCGTGCCCAGTAAAGCTGTCAGCCGAGCTAATCCTATGGGCTTTCTCTTATCCTTATGATGGCCCTGAATACGGCGCCATCCCCTCAAAGCCTTACGTATCATAAAGGTATTAGTGGGATCCCGGAAGCCCCTAGCTTGAGCGAAGAATGATACCGCTGCCCTATGTCTGTTTGCCGCTGCCACCGAGCGCCCCTCCTTATGCATCCATTCTAAATAGGCTGCAAAGCCATCCTCCTGTGCCCAAAGCACTTCCCATTGTTGCCCCAAAAAAGAACAATAAGACAGAAACGCCCCTTCGTAAGCCGTCTTGGTCCTGGGGGCTAGGCTAGCGACCACGAGGTCCTGTAATCTGGGGCACCAATCTGCCAAAGTACTGCTGGGAAGTGCGCTGGCGAGGGGTCTGCTGTAGGAAGATGCTCCCTGAAAACCTGCATTTTGAAGCGAGAGAGGGAGTCAGCTGCATTGTTCAGGACACCAGGGACATGTTTGGCCTTAAAAATGACATTCAATTTAAGGCACTGCAAAACAATTTCTTTGATCAGACGAAGTATGAAAGGACACCGTGCCCCCTGCTGGTTGATACATTCCACCACCGTCATGTTGTCTGACCAAAACACCACTGATTGATTACATAGGTGTTCGGGCCAGACCATCAGTGCCACCCATATTGGGAAGAGTTCCAGGAAGCCAATATTGGTGTTCAGACCCCATGTTCGCCATACCTCCGGCCACTGTTGAGCGACCCACCTGTTCCCTAGGATGGCGCCAAAGCCCACACTCCCGGCCGCATCCGTCCACAGGCCCAACTCTGCTGATGTTGTCAGCGGGCCGGGCCAGACCACCCTGCCGTTAAAATCCTCCAGGAATGCCATCCATATGAGCATATCTTGGCGAATTTCAACCGATAGCCGAGTGCGGTGGTGCTTCTCCCTCAGCCCCTTCATTGCCTGGGCAATGGAGCGAGAGAAAGGGCGAGCCATGGGGATGATCCTCAGTGCGAAGTTCAATTGCCCTACCACCTCCTGTAATTGCTGGAGGGTGACCTTATCCTTCCGTAAGCATAAGCGTAGTGCCGTTTTGAATTTGTCCACCTTATCCCTAGGCAATCTAAAACATCCTTCCACTGAATCAATCTCAATGCCCAGGAATTCTAAGCAGGTAGTCGGGCCCACAGTCTTCCCGGGCGCAAGCGGGACACCAAAAGCCCGCATGAGCACGCAAAATTCCTGCAATGCCAGTGCACACTCCTGAGATCCCGCTGTACCCAGGAAGAGGAAATCATCCAAATAATGCATGACCTGCTGATGGCCCGTCACCTGTCTCATGGCCCATTCAAGAAAAGAGCTAAACATCTCAAAGTAAGCACAAGATATAGAACAATCCATGGGCATGCATTTATCCATGTAGAACATATCCCCAAAGGTGAAGCCCAAGAGATGTTGATCCGCTGGGTGTACCGGGAGAAGGCGAAAGGCTGATTCTATGTCTGATTTCGCCATTAGCGCCCCGGGGCCCGTGGCCTGTAATAAGTTAACTGCCTGATCAAAAGAGGCGTACTTCACGCTACAGATACCCTCGTCAATGGCATCATTCAGTGACGCCCCCCTAGGTGCTGATAAGTTGTGGATTAGTCTAAATTGCCCTCTTTCTTTTTTGGGGACAACTCCTAACGGGGAACAGACAAAATCAGGTACCGGTACTTCAGTGAAAGGGCCAGCTATCCTGCCTAAAGATAGCTCCTTGTCAATTTTTGCGGCCACCACAGCTGGGTTGTGTCTTACCGACAACTGGTTTTTACAGTGCGCGCTGCCCGTGTATCCCGCTGCCGGGATCCTAAAGCCTTTAGAAAAACCTTCTTGGAGTAGGGTGGCCGATGTGTGGTCCGGGTATCTGTTCAACCATGGAATCATTGCCACCACATCCACTGGAGTGGGGGGGCCTAACTCGTTTGTCTTACAGTGGCTTTCCCCTACCCCTCTGTCCCGTGTTTCCCTGCTTGGACCTACAGGCAGTTTCTGGATGAGAGGGGTGACCACAGGCGGAACATGCATGTCTAAACTTACACGCGGCCCTCGTGCAGGTGCGCCTATTAAAATCCCAGCACACCCCTTTTTTCTCTGGCCCACTGGCCCTAAACTTCCCAGGTACTTCACTCGTTTGAGGGGGCCGAAAGGGCTGTTGAGGTCTAGAGAACACCTTGACCGAACCGAACTGGGGGGGAGGTGCAGTATCTGAGAACTGTTTGTGCCATGCCATGGAATCTACCGTGTCCCATGCCAATGTTCTATTAAATTCCAATGCCTTCCTGAAATTGACATCATACCCTTTCCATGCCTCCCCAGAATACTGTTCACTCCACCCCACAATCCTGCTCGAGTAGCATGCCAATGGTGCCTGTAAGTCTGGAGGACGCTCAGCTTTAATAGCAGTGAATACAGCCCATGCTTTCATCCAGTTGTTGAGAGTTTCCTCAACCCTAAATCTAGCACACTGCGCCCTCCATTCGCTTGGGAGCATCCACTCTTTTAGTGTTTTCGCCTGCTCCATTTCCCTATTATCTAACAACAGAGAATAAATATATACGTATTTGTCAGCCCAAATCATCTCTTTCTCAGCTAATGACACATGCTGAGCCAAATTCTCGCTCCTGGAAGGTAGAACACCGTCCCCCAAGAGCGGCAATGCCACTTCCTTACCAAGTGCGGGCACCGGGGGCGGCTGCCCTTTAGCTCCGTCCAGCTGGGGAACACTTGGACCTGCAAGGGGAGAAGATATTGGCAATGCAACACTGTCGGCGACCGCTGCCGATCTGATTTTTTCCACAAACCTCGCCGCCTCTGCTGCATGGTCTGCAGAATTCGGGAAAGCTCCCCCTTTTTGGAGCCATGGCATCAAGGCCGTTATCTGGGATAACAATTCAGGGGGCATTGAATCTAAATTACCCCCCGGGACAACAGGTACCACTGGGGTTATGCCCAGTGGTACCGGCGCAGCAGGCAAGGCGGGTGCCGGGTGTGGCAAGCCTGAACCCGGGATTGTGGGCACCGGTGGGGGAGCAGACCCAGCGTCTACTGGTTGACCTACAGGCACCGGCGCCACGGGGGCAAGGGGTGTAGGCATAGGTATATGCGGGGGTGGGACGACCGCCGGCGGCACGGCAGGTACCGGCTCTACTGGCCCTGGAATGGGATCAGCATACCTGGGTCTCTTGGACTTAGACTTCCTAGGTGGGGTAACAAAAACCCCCCTTGGCACTGGTGCCACCCTCCGGCGGACAGGCCTACCCGACGGGCCAGGGGCCTCATCGTGTCTTGCATTAAAACGTGCTTCCAGGTCATCTACCTTCCCTAGCTGCTGTCTAATCTCACCCATCTCGCGCATCATGGTCCTCATCATCGCCTCCATGCTGGACCCCCTTTTACTGCCCCGCGGTCCTGGCATAGTAAAAAACACCCAAACACAGCTGCCTACTCTCCTAATATCACGACAGGCCGACCTTGTGTACCTTTCTGATGGAGGGTCACCAGGGGGCTTTCAGCACCATGCAGTGGCGACCGCAACACTAGCGGCTTGTCCGCTTATGTAAGGGGTGAGTAAACCTAATGTAGACCCACCCGGCGGCCACCAGGAGCGATGAATGCCGGCCCCCCGTACCCCTCTTACCGATCAGTCCTGCGCACTTGCTGGTGATCTCCTTCTGTAACGACGCCCCACACCAGGGTGCTGTCTGACCATAAGACCTCACGCCTCTCCAGATGAGACTCTGCACAAAAACAGCGACGTTAGATGCCTGGAATAGAAAGATTCATGAACACCGTGCGATAACAGCAGGATCAAATTTTTTGGGTCAGCGGATAATAACGTAACCTTCGTCCCACACCTGCAAAAGGACTGGAAGGATCTTTGAAATAGCTTCTTACCCTCAGTTGGGTGTAGTTCAGTTTAAATTAGAAGGTGCAAAACACTGCAAAACGCTCCTAAACACCATTCACTGACTAACACTTGTTTTTCCCTCCAAAACAATCGAGCAAAACAGTCCTAATAATCAGTATGTAAACCTAAGGGTCTCCCATCCAGGTGCTGCCCTGGTCGACCCTGCTTCGCCTCCCTACACAGTATCTTCGATTACACTGCCCTGTGGCCACAATTAAACAAAACGTGATAAAATGCCTTTCAATAGGGTGAACACGATGATAGGCAGTTCTCAAATGCGCATCCTTGCCCAGCGCTTCTCACAATAATCCGCTTTTGTAAAGCGTATAATCATCGGTAAGGGAAACGAATTGTCAGGCACTTTTGTGTACCGGAGTATCCCTCCGCCCTCTGCTAGTTATATCCCCGCCGCCCGCTGCTCTTCCCTGTCCCCCCGCGCCACAAATACCTCCCGCGGACGCCGTGTACACGCGCCGCTTTTGCTTACACTCCCAGGACAGGGGGGAAGCCTCCGCTACCGCCGCCTTTATTGCCGCCTCCAGTAGTTGCTTCGCGTCCTCAGCGACGGCAGCCTCAGGTTGTTTTCTCGATGGCGGCCGGCTCCACGCGGAACTCCCTCAGATAATTCCCTGCAATATAAAATATCGACAAATATAAATTGTCGCCTCGCGTCCCTGGGCGAAGATCAGCTTGGCGATCCCTCCACGCGGCTGATCCTGGCAATCCCCCGACGGCTGGCTCCAGGAACCGATTCGCCTCCGCCCTCTCTATTCCTGAAATAAAAAGCGGGAGAATTAAAAAACAAAGAAGCCCCGAGCGCGGGGCACACCGTTAAGCGAGGGAGCGTCCAGGGACAAGGGAGTCTCCTGGGCGCTCCCCACCTCTTTATTCCCGAGGGGCCAGGCGTCCCCTCCTATAGCCCGCCCCCCCTGACCCGGACCTTCTACCTTGGATCCGGGTCAGGGAGGCCGCCGGCCAATCGGCGGTGGGTTGCGCCCCCCAGGGCACGCCCCCACCGCCGAGTGACAACAATGGGGGAAAGGGGGGGCGACGGTCGCCGCGCCGCCATGCGTGCGGGGGGGCCGAGGGCCCCCCCTTTTCATTCGTTTTGAGAGTGTTTGTAAGATAACACCCAAAAGTTTCATTCGGAAATGTTTCC
This sequence comes from Lissotriton helveticus, assembly GCF_964261635.1. Taxonomy (NCBI): domain Eukaryota; kingdom Metazoa; phylum Chordata; class Amphibia; order Caudata; family Salamandridae; genus Lissotriton; species Lissotriton helveticus. The sequence goes on from NC_136068.1 coordinate 1,100,930,553, forward strand.
TGGAGGTTAGGGTGATGTTAAGTTAATTTTACAGTAACACTCAGAATTTGGAATCATTCTTGGTCACTATAAAACAGACTGCAAAGTCTAGCAATAGTAGGTTAGTTGAGATGACCATTTTTTCCAGATGTGTGGTGCAAGGGAACATATTACTTAGTCTTTCTCACTCTACTAGTGGCACAACTGCAGGTGTCGTTCATAGCTGCCAAGTGATCTCATTTGACACCTTCTGGCAGTCTTGACTTTTAAGCCAAGATCACTTTGCAGGCTTTGATTTTTGAGCTTATTCTTACTGTGGTAAAAACAAAACTACGTTCCCCAGAATGCAATTTGGTTCTGGATAAATCCGCATGGATTTTTTCGGCCACCTCAAACGAGCAGATTCACATGTTATTGGGCAAACATATTTGACCTCAGCCAGATAATGAACATCATATGTGAAAGTTCTCTTGGGCATTCCAAGGGACAGTCAAAAGCTAAAACCATTCTTCCTTTACATTAACATTAGTCAGATTATTTCAACTGAATCATAGTTGTTTCAAAGCAATTTACAAGGGTTGGGAATAAACAGGTTTGCACCCTCAGTGATTTAACCAATTGTTTACTCCTAGTATTTCAAGAATATATGGCTTCAGCTTCCGCTTTTTGTATTAGATGGTTATTTATGCCTGATATTATTCCGTGTATGGTAGCATGCTTCAGTGTAAGGCTTCCTATCAAATTTGATAAAAGAAAATATCACTAGGCGTATCTGCTGGTCAAAAGTACAGTGGCCAACCATTCCATCTTTTGCAGGATTGTCCAGCGTTTCAGAGGCCTGTCCCACCTCACTATTTGTAAGTTTTTCACCATCTGTGAGATATTTAATGCAGTAAATAATAGCTGCAAAAAAGTTGTGGGTTTGTTTAGTAGAAGTAATTAATAAAGCTGCTTAGAACTTCAGTAGGTCATGTTTTTGCTCACTCATGTTGAAGGAGGTTTGGTGTATTTTCTTAAGGCGTTAAAGCTCCTTTTCTCTCTTTTTAGTGGCTTCGCTAGTACCATATAATTGCTGATGATATCATGTCCTGTAACAACACTTCCAATGAAATCCAGGAGGTCAAAAGTTGTGTCCTATAGCTCAGTCCCCAGGTAAATTTGGAAGTTGGCTTCCCTGTACCCTTTAGTACTGGCCAAAAAACATATATAGGTTTGAGATTATGTGTCAGTTTTGGAGCCCTCAATGCCAGCATAATAGATGGCTATGATCCTTTTCCAACCATTAATGAATTAGTAGTGATGCTGAAAGGAGTCATTGTATTTCCAACACTTGACTTGAGATTGGTGCATCAACAGATTGCATTAACACCTCAGTCTAGGCCTTTCACTCCTTTCATAAGAGATCAAGGATTAATTCAATACAAGAGGATGGAGTTCAGAGTATTGTCCCCACAGTCTGTTCTTGAAATGAAAATGTTTGCATTTTTGACAGGGCATATTGTGAAAATGTTTGCAGGATGATATACAGGAACACATTAATCATGTTAGAGAAGAACTTAAAAACCTTGAAGAAAGTGGTCTGTTTCTTAATAAGAGGAAATTAAAGGTGCTTTGCAAGAGTGTAGATTATCTGGGGCATCTGGGACATACCGTGTCTGGTGATGGTATAGCCTATACATGTCATTGGGGTTGGCGTAAACATCACAGGTGGAAATAATTTTTAACACTTCTGTGCCAGATGAAAAAAAAGGACTCTGTGAATACTATTGCAAGTTCATCGAGAAATATGCTACTGGCCAGGAAAATTGTTATGCTTGTTTGAACAGAGAGAAATCATAATGTGTTTGATCAGAAAAAGATACATTGTTAATTCCCCACTTCCTTTTTAAGCCATCTTGTATAGGTAAAGAGAATGTTATCACAGTTGATGCAAGTGAAAATGGTGCAGGAGGCATTTTATCAGGAACAGCAGGGCAAGAGGACTGTACTGCAGTCTTAGCTGCCAGAACAACAAACAACACCAAGAGAAGATGCTCTTAAATAGAAAAAGAACTACATGCCTGTGTATGGGCCACTGAACATTACAGGAACTATTTATGGGGTATAGCTTCATTTTTAGATTGGATTAACACCCTTAGTGGTTATTTTATCTCCAGATGGGGGTAGAATTACACTACTTGTAATGCTAGATTAACATCATGGCTACACACTTACAATTATAAAATGGAATATGTACAAGGAATGTAAAGACACAAATGCAGATTATCTCTCCCAACTACCTTATGAATTTGAAGAAATTGAGAGTATGATTTGGCTTCTATGAGAGAATTGATGGCTGTCAAATTTGAGGGAATAAAAGAGTCTGAATGGGTTCTGCAAAAAGGTTTATGCATGATGGATGGTCAAGTGAGAAAATATTGGCTCTGTTGCTTATCTTTATTGGAAAGTCTTAGGAGAGTAGGAAGTAGAAGGTGACTTTATTTGCTAAAAATGAAAATGTGCTTCCCGTTTCTCTTAGAATATATAGTTTAAGGTTAGCAGATGAGGGTCCCCTGGAATGGCAGCTATAATAAGATTGAGTTGCAAACTTTTCTGGTGGCCAAGACTAGACCGTATAACAGATAGGTGGGTCAGAAATTGTGTGACTTGTGCTAGTACTAACATTAAATTCCTGCACATTTGCAACCTGTTGTGTGGTCAAAACATCTGCGGGAAAAGGAGCTATTTGATTTTTCTGGGCCATTTCATAGCTTAAGTCAATAAGTGGCTGTCCTTACTGCGATACACAAAGTACTTTTTAATTTTTAATGTAAGACGGGTTTATAACCTTTTGAACTCACCTACACTTGTTACCAATCCTATATGGTTATTTCGGTTCAGTGTATCTCAATTCAACTTAAAAACTACCATCGACCATCCACCCATAGAGTGAAAAAGTGTGGAAAAGAAAAAAGGCACCTCACGGTTGCAACACCAAGGGGGGACAGCTGACTGGTACTCGCCAGCGAACCCCGCTTCTCATCATAGGTTGCCTTTTCTCCAAAAAGAAAAGAAGTGCGTGTGCAATATAAAGAAGACCTCAACTCAATGAAACCAAAAAATGAAAGAGAACCAATGTGTGATTCTACTTTCTAAAAATGTGCCAAAATAGTGCCAATGAATCAGGACCCCGTGAGAATATAAAGAGATAATTCTCACCAATTACAAATTGGTAAAGCTTACTTGCTCCTAATGACTTTTATTCCTTGCTGTAAGCTTTCCCACATTAAAAATGGCTCACATAGAACCATAATCGTCGTTATTAGGCTAATAACGACGATTATGGTTCTATATGAGCCATTTTTATTATGGGGAAGCTTACAGCAAGGAATACAAGTCATTAGGAGCAAGTAAGCTTTACCAATTTTTAATTGGTGAGAATTACATTAAAAATTAAAAATTGAAGAGTACTTTGTGTATCGCAGTAAGGACAGCCACTTATTGACTTGATACATGTTGAGTGGGGGGCACAGAAAGCGGGTTTTTTGTGATTAGATTCGTTCAGCATTTTTTGAGAAATTAGGGTGAAGAAAACATTGAATTTCTAGACTGTTGGATTCCTGGGAAGTTTGCAAGAGTCCTATAATTATGCATCTTCCAATAATATAGCAATTTGATTACCCAGGGGTCTTTTTCCCATTTAGGCCTGACTGCCCTGAACTCCCACAAGAGCTCTTGAGGGGACTGGGTAAGAGTACCCTGACACCCTGGATTTTGTGGAGCCAAATAGAAAAAATAAATATTTTTGGAGGTTTCTGTGAACTTGCATGTGTCCTGTGGGATCTAGTGCAGTCCTCTCGAGCCATCGCCATGCACTGCTTATGACCACACATATTACAATACTCATGATATATTCTGAAACATCATTGATAACATTACTGATGACAACTGAACTGACATAATTGATGACCACACAGTTAATGGCACATGGTGCGAGTTATAGTTACTTGAAACATCTTTAACTGTTGAAGTTCACTGCCTTTATTTTTTTCATTTTAAACCTTACATTTAAACTGCCATTTTCAGCTAACCATAAAGTGAATTTAACCTTTGGTTTTTACAGTGAATTTCTTCATTTTCTTTAATGCAAAATAAGATATTATTTCTTACCTAACTCTTTAGCTATAACATCACTGTAACCATTGCTATTGTTCACTGAAAAAAATACATAAATATATATACATATATATATAGATAGATAGATAGATATATAGATAGATAGATAGATAGATAGATAGATAGATAGATAGATAGATAGATAGATAGATAGATAGATAGATAGATAGATAGATAGATAGAGATATAGATTTATAAAGATCAAATTATGTTCTCCTTTCTCCTGGAAAACAATCCAGCACTCCAAAGGTGGTTGAATTCACTTCATTTATTGTGTTGATGGCATCCACATGTTCCAGCTGTCAACGCAGCATTGATCATGATATGTGTGTGTAAATATATGTATATTTATATATATATATATATATATATATATATATATATATATATATATATATATATATATATATATATATATATAATATATCATACAGTTCAAGGTCTGTTTTTTGTGGAAGAAACAAACACTCCTCAACCCTAGAAATTAGTAACAACCCTTCATTGGCAACACTCCGAATTCCCGATGCGTTTCAGAGAGAAACTCTCCTTGCTCTCAGGATATATATTCAATGAAAAAACACAATAGTTCAGGTCATGTTATATTTAGGTATAGTGACATTATATTTTGAGCTAAAAACAGACAGATATTCAACAGTTATAGTTATCAGAGGTAACTATAACTTACACTCCTGTTTTGCACTGTTTATGACCTTACATATTACATCACTGATGACATCTCAAATCTCATTGCTGACGTTAGTTTAACCTTTGCTTTTTTCAGTAAATTACTAAGGTTTTTTTTTATTTAAACCAAACCAGATCTTTTTATCACTACTCCTAATTATAAGATACTTTCACTTTTTTTTTCAGTGACTTTCTAGGGTTTGCAAATGTAAAGTAATATTTTATCAACATAAATAAAGCCAACCCCCCCACCTATGACTAAATCCAGAGCAGGCAGCTAACCCCACATTGTGCACAGTCAGTGCACAAGAGAAAAGAGGAGGGGGCCCCTCCCTGACCCTTAAATGCTGTGAGGATCCCATCCCCGTGGCAATATCAATATAAAAATATGGGGGCGGGGTTCTTTGTGATCCCCCCACCCCACGTCTCATTTGGCTCTGGGGTTATGTAATTTAAAGCAGAGGGGGCTCACGTAGCCCCTTGACTCGTGCCTTAAAAAGGACCAGGTCATGCCCTCCATCTCTTTACCAACGATTAAGGCATTCTGCCGGAATGCGTCAGGGTTGTGTACCTGTAGCCACATTTTGAAATGACATACACTCTGCTAAAGTTCCGTGAATTGTCCTCAGCAAGCTCTTTTGCATGTGATTACCGGGAGTTTCTGTCCTCGTCAGCTGAGGCCGTCCTGCAGGGTCGGGCCCCCCGTCGACAGAAGACTGTTTGGAGATGTAGGGGGGCATGACCTGCTTGCTTCTACACGCTGAAAGAGGATTGAACCTACATGGTCATCGACTAGCTGCCGCCTCCCCCCCAAACCGGCACCCAACACCCAGGAACGTGGACACGAGACATTTTTACTTTTTGGAAGGCGGGCGCTAGTCGCCCGGCCGTATTTATTAAAGTATGAAATTAAAAAAGGTTTTAATTGCATAATCAACAATTTATACAAAAATCAGCAGGACATTCAATACACAATTATTATCAACAAGTTTGAGAGCCTGACCTTAACAAAACTCTAATACATGTTGTTTCCTAACCGAGTCTAAAAACATCCTTATCTTGATTTTTGTACATTTCTGGCCATATGGCAGGGTCACTACCGGTGTCAGGTCCTACAAGCTGCGCCTCCCCCTGAGATGTGCGCATGCGCAGTGTTACCCCGGGAATTGCCCGGTCTACGCCCTGAACTCCATTTACCCACTGAAGGAGGGCCCTTACTCTGCGCCAGCTGGTGACGTCATGAGTATACGCGCGCGGGGTGGCTACCAGCCTAAGGAAAGCGTGAACTACTCCTACCCGCGCTCCTTTGAAGCATGAATTACCTTGCCCCTGGAGTTCTAGGAGTGGCCCGCAGGCCCCTCCCCCTGGGCGGGAACCTCCATAGGATGATGCCCGCCCCCTCAGACCTCAAATATGTGCTCACCGATAATGACCTTACCGCATGCCCCATACCTAATAAATACGACGACCTATGGGAAAAAACTCTAAAGGACAGCTACACTGGCTAATAAATGACATTATCAACGTACAGCTACAAAGGAAAAAAGGCCTAAAGACACTTGGCATCAAAGAAAATTCACTTTACACACAGTTTGCTACAAAAGGGAGAAAAATTCCTAAACAACAGCATCAACAAGATATACCACCAATTCCATTTCTACCAGCATGTGAGACATGTGGACAGTCCTTTCAAAACTTACCATTCAACCAGACATATGAATGCCACAAGACTTTTGTTCCAAGGGATGGTGGGTGGGGAACAAAGAAGCCCCGAGCGCGGGGCACACTGTTCGTGAGGGAGCGTCCAGGGACAAGGGGGTCTCCTGGGCGCTCCCCACCTCTTATTCCCGAGGGGCCAGGCGGGGGGGCACGCCCCCCCGACCCGCCCCTCCTGCAGCCCGCCCCCCCTGACCCGGACCTTCTACTTTGCATCCGGGTCAGGGAGGCCGCCGGCCAATCGGCGGTGGGTCGCGCCCCAGAGGGCCCGCCCCCACCGTCGAGAGACAACCATGGTGAAAGGGGGGGCGACGGTCGCCGCGCCGCCATGCGTGCGGGGGGGCCGAGGGCCCCCCTTTTTCATTCGTTTTGAGAGTGTTTGTAAGATAACAACCAAAAGTTTCATTCGGAAATGTTTCCTGGAGGTTAGGGTGATGTTAAGTTAATTTTACAGTAACACTCAGAATTTGGAATCATTCTTGGTCACTATAAAACAGACTGCAAAGTCTAGCAATAGTAGGTTAGTTGAGATGACCATTTTTTCCAGATGTGTGGTGCAAGGGAACATATTACTTAGTCTTTCTCACTCTACTAGTGGCACAACTGCAGGTGTCGTTCATAGCTGCCAAGTGATCTCATTTGACACCTTCTGGCAGTCTTGACTTTTAAGCCAAGATCACTTTGCAGGCTTTGATTTTTGAGCTTATTCTTACTGTGGTAAAAACAAAACTACGTTCCCCAGAATGCAATTTGGTTCTGGATAAATCCGCATGGATTTTTTCGGCCACCTCAAACGAGCAGATTCACATGTTATTGGGCAAACATATTTGACCTCAGCCAGATAATGAACATCATATGTGAAAGTTCTCTTGGGCATTCCAAGGGACAGTCAAAAGCTAAAACCATTCTTCCTTTACATTAACATTAGTCAGATTATTTCAACTGAATCATAGTTGTTTCAAAGCAATTTACAAGGGTTGGGAATAAACAGGTTTGCACCCTCAGTGATTTAACCAATTGTTTACTCCTAGTATTTCAAGAATATATGGCTTCAGCTTCCGCTTTTTGTATTAGATGGTTATTTATGCCTGATATTATTCCGTGTATGGTAGCATGCTTCAGTGTAAGGCTTCCTATCAAATTTGATAAAAGAAAATATCACTAGGCGTATCTGCTGGTCAAAAGTACAGTGGCCAACCATTCCATCTTTTGCAGGATTGTCCAGCGTTTCAGAGGCCTGTCCCACCTCACTATTTGTAAGTTTTTCACCATCTGTGAGATATTTAATGCAGTAAATAATAGCTGCAAAAAAGTTGTGGGTTTGTTTAGTAGAAGTAATTAATAAAGCTGCTTAGAACTTCAGTAGGTCATGTTTTTGCTCACTCATGTTGAAGGAGGTTTGGTGTATTTTCTTAAGGCGTTAAAGCTCCTTTTCTCTCTTTTTAGTGGCTTCGCTAGTACCATATAATTGCTGATGATATCATGTCCTGTAACAACACTTCCAATGAAATCCAGGAGGTCAAAAGTTGTGTCCTATAGCTCAGTCCCCAGGTAAATTTGGAAGTTGGCTTCCCTGTACCCTTTAGTACTGGCCAAAAAACATATATAGGTTTGAAATTATGTGTCAGTTTTGGAGCCCTCAATGCCAGCATAATAGATGGCTATGATCCTTTTCCAACCATTAATGAATTAGTAGTGATGCTGAAAGGAGTCATTGTATTTCCAACACTTGACTTGAGATTGGTGCATCAACAGATTGCATTAACACCTCAGTCTAGGCCTTTCACTCCTTTCATAAGAGATCAAGGATTAATTCAATACAAGAGGATGGAGTTCAGAGTATTGTCCCCACAGTCTGTTCTTGAAATGAAAATGTTTGCATTTTTGACAGGGCATATTGTGAAAATGTTTGCAGGATGATATACAGGAACACATTAATCATGTTAGAGAAGAACTTAAAAACCTTGAAGAAAGTGGTCTGTTTCTTAATAAGAGGAAATTAAAGGTGCTTTGCAAGAGTGTAGATTATCTGGGGCATCTGGGACATACCGTGTCTGGTGATGGTATAGCCTATACATGTCATTGGGGTTGGCGTAAACATCACAGGTGGAAATAATTTTTAACACTTCTGTGCCAGATGAAAAAAAAGGACTCTGTGAATACTATTGCAAGTTCATCGAGAAATATGCTACTGGCCAGGAAAATTGTTATGCTTGTTTGAACAGAGAGAAATCATAATGTGTTTGATCAGAAAAAGATACATTGTTAATTCCCCACTTCCTTTTTAAGCCATCTTGTATAGGTAAAGAGAATGTTATCACAGTTGATGCAAGTGAAAATGGTGCAGGAGGCATTTTATCAGGAACAGCAGGGCAAGAGGACTGTACTGCAGTCTTAGCTGCCAGAACAACAAACAACACCAAGAGAAGATGCTCTTAAATAGAAAAAGAACTACATGCCTGTGTATGGGCCACTGAACATTACAGGAACTATTTATGGGGTATAGCTTCATTTTTAGATTGGATTAACACCCTTAGTGGTTATTTTATCTCCAGATGGGGGTAGAATTACACTACTTGTAATGCTAGATTAACATCATGGCTACACACTTACAATTATAAGATGGAATATGTACAAGGAATGTAAAGACACAAATGCAGATTATCTCTCCCAACTACCTTATGAATTTGAAGAAATTTAGAGTATGATTTGGCTTCTATGAGAGAATTGATGGCTGTCAAATTTGAGGGAATAAAAGAGTCTGAATGGGTTCTGCAAAAAGGTTTATGCATGATGGATGGTCAAGTGAGAAAATATTGGCTCTGTTGCTTATCTTTATTGGAAAGTCTTAGGAGAGTAGGAAGTAGAAGGTGACTTTATTTGCTAAAAAGGAAAATGTGCTTCCCGTTTCTCTTAGAATATATAGTTTAAGGTTAGCAGATGAGGGTCCCCTGGAATGGCAGCTATAATAAGATTGAGTTGCAAACTTTTCTGGTGGCCAAGACTAGACCGTATAACAGATAGGTGGGTCAGAAATTGTGTGACTTGTGCTAGTACTAACATTAAATTCCTGCACATTTGCAACCTGTTGTGTGGTCAAAACATCTGCGGGAAAAGGAGCTATTTGATTTTTCTGGGCCATTTCATAGCTTAAGTCAATAAGTGGCTGTCCTTACTGCGATACACAAAGTACTTTTTAATTTTTAATGTAAGACGGGTTTATAACCTTTTGAACTCACCTACACTTGTTACCAATCCTATATGGTTATTTCGGTTCAGTGTATCTCAATTCAACTTAAAAACTACCATCGACCATCCACCCATAGAGTGAAAAAGTGTGGAAAAGAAAAAAGGCACCTCACGGTTGCAACACCAAGGGGGGACAGCTGACTGGTACTCGCCAGCGAACCCCGCTTATCATCATAGGTTGCCTTTTCTCCAAAAAGAAAAGAAGTGCGTGTGCAATATAAAGAAGACCTCAACTCAATGAAACCAAAAAATGAAAGAGAACCAATGTGTGATTCTACTTTCTAAAAATGTGCCAAAATAGTGCCAATGAATCAGGACCCCGTGAGAATATAAAGAGATAATTCTCACCAATTACAAATTGGTAAAGCTTACTTGCTCCTAATGACTTTTATTCCTTGCTGTAAGCTTTCCCACATTAAAAATGGCTCACATAGAACCATAATCGTCGTTATTAGGCTAATAACGACGATTATGGTTCTATATGAGCCATTTTTATTATGGGGAAGCTTACAGCAAGGAATACAAGTCATTAGGAGCAAGTAAGCTTTACCAATTTTTAATTGGTGAGAATTACATTAAAAATTAAAAATTGAAGAGTACTTTGTGTATCGCAGTAAGGACAGCCACTTATTGACTTGATACATGTTGAGTGGGGGGCACAGAAAGCGTTTTTTTTGTGATTAGATTCGTTCAGCATTTTTTGAGAAATTAGGGTGAAGAAAACATTGAATTTCTAGACTGTTGGATTCCTGGGAAGTTTGCAAGAGTCCTATAATTATGCATCTTCCAATAATATAGCAATTTGATTACCCAGGGGTCTTTTTCCCATTTAGGCCTGACTGCCCTGAACTCCCACAAGAGCTCTTGAGGGGACTGGGTAAGAGTACCCTGACACCCTGGATTTTGTGGAGCCAAATAGAAAAAATAAATATTTTTGGAGGTTTCTGTGAACTTGCATGTGTCCTGTGGGATCTAGTGCAGTCCTCTCGAGCCATCGCCATGCACTGCTTATGACCACACATATTACAATACTCATGATATATTCTGAAACATCATTGATAACATTACTGATGACAACTGAACTGACATAATTGATGACCACACAGTTAATGGCACATGGTGCGAGTTATAGTTACTTGAAACATCTTTAACTGTTGAAGTTCACTGCCTTTATTTTTTTCATTTTAAACCTTACATTTAAACTGCCATTTTCAGCTAACCATAAAGTGAATTTAACCTTTGGTTTTTACAGTGAATTTCTTCATTTTCTTTAATGCAAAATAAGATATTATTTCTTACCTAACTCTTTAGCTATAACATCACTGTAACCATTGCTATTGTTCACTGAAAAAAATACATAAATATATATACATATATATATAGATAGATAGATAGATATATAGATAGATAGATAGATAGATAGATAGATAGATAGATAGATAGATAGATAGATAGATAGATAGATAGATAGATAGATAGATAGAGATATAGATTTATAAAGATCAAATTATGTTCTCCTTTCTCCTGGAAAACAATCCAGCACTCCAAAGGTGGTTGAATTCACTTCATTTATTGTGTTGATGGCATCCACATGTTCCAGCTGTCAACGCAGCATTGATCATGATATGTGTGTGTAAATATATGTATATTTATATATATATATATATATATATATATATATATATATATATATATATAATATATCATACAGTTCAAGGTCTGTTTTTTGTGGAAGAAACAAACACTCCTCAACCCTAGAAATTAGTAACAACCCTTCATTGGCAACACTCCGAATTCCCGATGCGTTTCAGAGAGAAACTCTCCTTGCTCTCAGGATATATATTCAATGAAAAAACACAATAGTTCAGGTCATGTTATATTTAGGTATAGTGACATTATATTTTGAGCTAAAAACAGACAGATATTCAACAGTTATAGTTATCAGAGGTAACTATAACTTACACTCCTGTTTTGCACTGTTTATGACCTTACATATTACATCACTGATGACATCTCAAATCTCATTGCTGACGTTAGTTTAACCTTTGCTTTTTTCAGTAAATTACTAAGGTTTTTTTTTATTTAAACCAAACCAGATCTTTTTATCACTACTCCTAATTATAAGATACTTTCACTTTTTTTTTCAGTGACTTTCTAGGGTTTGCAAATGTAAAGTAATATTTTATCAACATAAATAAAGCCAACCCCCCCACCTATGACTAAATCCAGAGCAGGCAGCTAACCCCACATTGTGCACAGTCAGTGCACAAGAGAAAAGAGGAGGGGGCCCCTCCCTGACCCTTAAATGCTGTGAGGATCCCATCCCCGTGGCAATATCAATATAAAAATATGGGGGCGGGGTTCTTTGTGATCCCCCCACCCCACGTCTCATTTGGCTCTGGGGTTATGTAATTTAAAGCAGAGGGGGCTCACGTAGCCCCTTGACTCGTGCCTTAAAAAGGACCAGGTCATGCCCTCCATCTCTTTACCAACGATTAAGGCATTCTGCCGGAATGCGTCAGGGTTGTGTACCTGTAGCCACATTTTGAAATGACATACACTCTGCTAAAGTTCCGTGAATTGTCCTCAGCAAGCTCTTTTGCATGTGATTACCGGGAGTTTCTGTCCTCGTCAGCTGAGGCCGTCCTGCAGGGTCGGGCCCCCCGTCGACAGAAGACTGTTTGGAGATGTAGGGGGGCATGACCTGCTTGCTTCTACACGCTGAAAGAGGATTGAACCTACATGGTCATCGACTAGCTGCCGCCTCCCCCCCAAACCGGCACCCAACACCCAGGAACGTGGACACGAGACATTTTTACTTTTTGGAAGGCGGGCGCTAGTCGCCCGGCCGTATTTATTAAAGTATGAAATTAAAAAAGGTTTTAATTGCATAATCAACAATTTATACAAAAATCAGCAGGACATTCAATACACAATTATTATCAACAAGTTTGAGAGCCTGACCTTAACAAAACTCTAATACATGTTGTTTCCTAACCGAGTCTAAAAACATCCTTATCTTGATTTTTGTACATTTCTGGCCATATGGCAGGGTCACTACCGGTGTCAGGTCCTACAAGCTGCGCCTCCCCCTGAGATGTGCGCATGCGCAGTGTTACCCCGGGAATTGCCCGGTCTACGCCCTGAACTCCATTTACCCACTGAAGGAGGGCCCTTACTCTGCGCCAGCTGGTGACGTCATGAGTATACGCGCGCGGGGTGGCTACCAGCCTAAGGAAAGCGTGAACTACTCCTACCCGCGCTCCTTTGAAGCATGAATTACCTTGCCCCTGGAGTTCTAGGAGTGGCCCGCAGGCCCCTCCCCCTGGGCGGGAACCTCCATAGGATGATGCCCGCCCCCTCAGACCTCAAATATGTGCTCACCGATAATGACCTTACCGCATGCCCCATACCTAATAAATACGACGACCTATGGGAAAAAACTCTAAAGGACAGCTACACTGGCTAATAAATGACAATATCAACGTACAGCTACAAAGGAAAAAAGGCCTAAAGACACTTGGCATCAAAGAAAATTCACTTTACACACAGTTTGCTACAAAAGGGAGAAAAATTCCTAAACAACAGCATCAACAAGATATACCACCAATTCCATTTCTACCAGCATGTGAGACATGTGGACAGTCCTTTCAAAACTTACCATTCAACCAGACATATGAATGCCACAAGACTTTTGTTCCAAGGGATGGTGGGTGGGGAACAAAGAAGCCCCGAGCGCGGGGCACACTGTTCGTGAGGGAGCGTCCAGGGACAAGGGGGTCTCCTGGGCGCTCCCCACCTCTTATTCCCGAGGGGCCAGGCGGGGGGGCACGCCCCCCCGACCCACCCCTCCTGCAGCCCGCCCCCCCTGACCCGGACCTTCTACTTTGCATCCGGGTCAGGAAGGCCGCCGGCCAATCGGCGGTGGGTCGCGCCCCAGAGGGCCCGCCCCCACCGTCGAGAGACAACCATGGTGAAAGGGGGGGCGACGGTCGCCGCGCCGCCATGCGTGCGGGGGGGCCGAGGGCCCCCCTTTTCACATGGTCAGCGACTAGCTGCCGCCTCCCCCCCAAACCGGCACCCAACACCCAGGAACGTGGACACGAGACATTTTTACTTTTTGGAAGGCGGGCGCTAGTCGCCCGGCCGTATTTATTAAAGTATGAAATTAAAAAAGGTTTTAATTGCATAATCAACAATTTATACAAAAATCAGCAGGACATTCAATACACAATTATTATCAACAAGTTTGAGAGCCTGACCTTAACAAAACTCTAATACATGTTGTTTCCTAACCGAGTCTAAAAACATCCTTATCTTGATTTTTGTACATTTCTGGCCATATGGCAGGGTCACTACCGGTGTCAGGTCCTACAAGCTGCGCCTCCCCCTGAGATGTGCGCATGCGCAGTGTTACCCCGGGAATTGCCCGGTCTACGCCCTGAACTCCATTTACCCACTGAAGGAGGGCCCTTACTCTGCGCCAGCTGGTGACGTCATGAGTATACGCGCGCGGGGTGGCTACCAGCCTAAGGAAAGCGTGAACTACTCCTACCCGCGCTCCTTTGAAGCATGAATTACCTTGCCCCTGGAGTTCTAGGAGTGGCCCGCAGGCCCCTCCCCCTGGGCGGGAACCTCCATAGGATGATGCCCGCCCCCTCAGACCTCAAATATGTGCTCACCGATAATGACCTTACCGCCACAGGCCAGCATTGTTAACCGACGATCTGGCCTCCCCCCTCTACCCCCTTCCTAAGAAACCCTCCTACTCGCAAATCCCTCTAGCCAGGCCCAGATATTGTCAGACCACAGGACATTCCCTTCCTCATTTAAGTGAACTCCGTCCCTCAAGTAATACCTGTCGCCCCAAATACACCCGTGAGGTATTGACTGTAACTGGGGGGCTCGAAACAACCTATCCAATCGTGAGTTGATCCTCTTTACCGAGTGATTCAACGCCCTGACTGAGTCCCCCCCCCGCCACTGTAATCGAGGTATGAGTTGCGACCATATTAGTGTGCAACCCGGGCAGGTCCTGGCCATCCACCCCGCCGTTGAGATAATCTCCTCGATCAGAATGCGCCTTCCCAGTGTGGCCAAATCATTCTCCCCAAGGTGAAGTATCACCACTGACGGGGGAGATTGCCGGCGCGCTAAAAGCCCCTGGAAGAAGCCCCTAAACTGGTTGAGACACAGCCCCCCTCTCCCGAAGAACGTGATGTCCAACCCCAGTTGCGCCGCCCTTTTCCCCCTGTCACCTGACATAAAAACACATTCTGCTCGTCTTACATAAGAGTGACCCACAATCCAAACACTTTTCTTCATTGTGTCCTGGCTGCAGCTCCGTGCCGATGTATGTTGTCGGTGCCCGACGACAAATTCCTCCCCTGCGTAACAGGTCTGAGAAACTGTAAGAGAGCGGAGACAAACCAAGCGTGAGTGCCCTGTAATCATAGCATGTCAATTCGTACATAACGTTTGTAACATGCAGAAGACCATCTCCCAATTGTCTTCACTCTCTCCACTGGGAGGCCCCCCGCCACTGCCTCCATTGCTGCCCCAATCCTAAAGGAATGAGAGCCAAACTCTTTAGGGTCAAGACCTGCTTTCCTGACCACCATCTCCAACACCCTCCTAAATTGGTACCTGGTCAAGGGGTTACCGTCAGCATGACAGAGCAGTGCCCTGCCCGCTGTGCCCACCAGCTGCCTGTGCAATAATTCTACGTGCCTCACTGGGCAGCAAGGGTTAGCGGGGGCCCGTTGGAGGACTATGGTGTGGCCCCTAGACTCCTGGTCGGTCTTTGATTTCTGAATCGTCACCCACATGGTGTCCTCCCTTATCGTCACACTAGCCCTTTGCAAGCCGCCCAGTAGGTCTGACTTGGAACCTGCCACTAGTTCGCTAATTCTCAGCGCCCCATAAAATGCCAAGGAGAATGCAGCCTTAAAAAGAAGTACCTCCCACTCCGAGCTACAAACCGCGTCCAACGCGCCCAGTAACGCTGTTAGCCGCGCTAATCCTATGGGCTTTCTCTTATCCTTATGGTGGCCTTGAATACGGCGCCAACCCCTCAAAGCCTTACGTACCATAAAGGTATTAGTGGGATCACGCAAGCCCCTAGCTTGAGCGTAGAATGACACCGCTGCCCTATGTCTGTTCGCCGCTGCCACCGAGCGCCCCTCCTTATGCATCCATTCTAGGTAGGCCGCAAAGCCATCCTCCCGCGCCCATAGCACCTCGCATTGCTGCCCCAAGAAAGTACAGTAAGACAAAAACGCCCCTTCATAAGCCGTCCTGGTCCTGGGGGCTAGGCTAGCGACCACGAGGTCCTGTAATCTGGGGCACCAATCTGCCAAAGTACTGCTGGGAAGTGCGCTGGTGAGGGGTCTGCTGTAGGAAGATGCTCCCTGAAAACCTGCATTTTTAAGCGAGAGAGGGAGTCAGCTGCATTGTTCAGAACACCAGGGACATGTTTGGCCTTAAAAACGACATTCAATTTAAGGCACTGCAAAACAATTTCTTTGATCAGACGGAGTATGAAAGGACATCGTGCTCCCTGCTGGTTGATGCATTCCACCACCGTCATGTTGTCTGACCAAAACACCACTGATTGATTACATAGGTGTTCGGGCCAGACGACCAATGCCACCCATATTGGGAAGAGTTCCAGGAAGCCAATATTGGTGGTCAGACCCCATGTCCTCCATACCTCCGGCCACTGTTGAGCGACCCACCTGTTCCCTAGGATGGCGCCAAAGCCCACACTACCGGCAGCATCAGTCCACAGGCCCAACTCTGCTGATGTTGTGAGCGGGCCAGGCCAGACCACCCTGCCGTTAAAATCCTCCAGGAATGCCATCCATATAAGCATATCCTGGCGAATTTCAGACGATAGCCGAGTGCGGTGGTGCTTCTCCCTCAGCCCCTTCATTGCTTGAGCAATGGAGCGAGAGAAAGGGCGAGCCATGGGGATGATCCTCAGTGCGAAATTCAATTGCCCTACCACCTCCTGTAGTTGCTGCAGAGTGACCTTCTCCTTCCGGAGGCATAAATGTAGCGCTGTTTTGAATTTGTCCACCTTGTCCCTAGGTAATCTAAAACATCCTTCCATTGAGTCAATCTCAATGCCTAGGAATTCTAAGCATGTGGTCGGGCCAACCGTCTTCCCGGGCGCAAGCGGGACTCCAAAAGCCCGCATGAGCACGCAAAATTCCTGCAATGCCAGTGCACACTCCTGAGATCCCGCCTCACCCAGGAAGAGGAAATCATCTAAATAATGCATGACCCGCTGATGGCCCGTCACTTGTCTCATGGCCCATTCAAAAAAAGAGCTAAACATCTCGAAGTAAGCGCAAGATATAGAACAACCCATGGGCATGCATTTGTCCATGTAGAACATATCCCCAAAGGTGAAGCCTAAAAGATGCTGATCCGCTGGATGGACCGGGAGGAGGCGAAAGGCTGATTCTATGTCTGATTTCGCCATCTGTGCCCCGGGTCCCGTGGCCTGTAATAAGTTAACAGCCTGATCAAAAGAGGCGTATTTAACACTACAGATACCCTCGTCAATGGCATCATTCAGTGACGTCCCCCTAGGAGCTGACAGGTTGTGGATCAATCTGAATTGCCCTTTCTCTTTTTTGGGGACAACTCCTAATGGGGAACAGACAAAATTGGGTACTGGCACTTCAGTAAAAGGGCCAGCTATCCTGCCTAACGATAGCTCCTTGTCAATTTTGGCGGCCACCACAGCCGGATTGTGCTTGACTGACAATTGGTTTCTACAATGCGCGCTGCCTGTGTATACCGCTGCCGGGATCCTAAAGCCTTTAGAAAAACCTTCTTGGAGTAGGGTGGCCGATGTGTGGTCCGGGTATCTGTTCAACCATGGGATCATTGCCACCACATCCACTGGAGTGGGGGGGCCTAACCTGTTTGTCTTATAGTGGCTTTCCCCTACCCCTCTGACCTGTGTTTCCCTGCTTGGACCTACAGGCAGTTTCTGGATGAGAGGGGTGACCACAGGAGGAACATGCATGTCTAAACTTACACGCGGCCCTTGTGCAGGTGCGCCTATTAAAATCCCAACATACTCCTTTTTTGTCTGGCCCACTGGTCCTAAACTTCCCAGGCACCTCACTCGTTTGGGGGGGCCGAAAGGGCTGTTGAGGTCTAGCAGAGAACACCTTGACTGAACTGGAGAACTGGGGGGGGGGGGGTGCAGTATCCGAGAACTGTTTGTGCCAAGACATGGAGTCCACCGTGTCCCATGCCAATGTTCTATTAAATTCCAATGCCTTCCTGAAATTGACATCATACCCTTTCCATGCCTCCCCAGAATACTGCTCACTCCATCCCACAATCCTGCTCGAGTAGCATGCCAATGGTGCCTGTAAATCCGGAGGTCGCTCTGCTTTAATAGCAGTGAATACAGCCCAAGCTTTCATCCAGTTGTTCAGAGTTTCCTCAACCCTAAATCTTGCACACTGCACCCTCCATTCGCTTGGGAGCATCCACTCTTTCAGTGTCTTAGCATGCTCCATTTCCCTATTATCTAACAACAAAGAATAAATGTAAACATATTTGTCTGCCCAGATCATCTCCTTCACAGCTAACGACACATGCTGAGCCAAATTCTCACCCCTGGAAGGTAAAACACCGTCCCCCAAGAGTGGCAATGCCACTTCCTTACCAAGTGCGGGCACCGGGGGCGGCTGCCCATTAGCTCCGTCCAGCTGGGGAAGACTTGGACCTGCAAGGGGAGAAGATACTGGCAATGCAACATTGTCGGCGACCGCTGCCGATTTGATTTTATCTACAAACCTCGCCGCCTCTGCTGCATGGTCTGCAGACTTCGGGAAAGCTCCCCCTTTTTGGAGCCATGGCATCAAGGCCGTTATCTGGGACAATAATTCAGGGGGCATTGAATCTAAATTCCCACCCGGGACAACAGGTACCACTGGGGTTATGCCCAGTGGTACCGGCGCAGCAGGCAAGGCGGGTGCCGGGAGTGGCAAGCCTGTACCCGGGATTGTGGGCACCGGTGGGGGCGCAGACCCAGCGTCTACTGGTTGACCTACAGGCACCGGCACCACGGGGGACGGGGGTATCGGCATAGGTATATGTGGAGGTGGGACGACCGCCGGCGGCACGGCAGGTACCGGCTCTACTGGCCCTGGGGCGGGGGCAGCATACCTGGGTCTCTTGGACTTAGACTTCCTGGGTGGGGTAACAAACTCCCCCCTTGGCAATGGTGCCACCCTCTGGCGGATAGGCCTACCCGATGGGCCAGGGGCATCCTCATGCCTTGCATTAAAACGTGCTTCCAGCTCATCTACCTTCCCTAGCTGCTGTCTAATTTCACCCATCTCACGCATCATGGCCCTCATCATCGCCTCCATGTTGGACCCACCTTTACCACCTCGCGGACCTGGCATGATACAAACACCCACAAACAGCTGCCTACTCTCCTAAAATCACGACAGGCCGACCTTGTGTACCTTTCTGATGGAGGGTCACCAGGGGGCTTTCTGCACCATGCAACGGCGACCGCAACACTAGCGGCTTGTCCGCTTATGTAAGGGATGAGTAAACCTAATGTAGACCCACCCGGCGGCCACCAGGAGCAATGAATGCTAGCCCCCCGTACCCCTCTTACCGACCAGTCCCGTGCACTCGCCGGCGATAACCGTCTGTGATCACGTTCCCCCACCAGGCTGCGCGTTCACGCTCCTTACGTCCTCTCTGAAGGATGGACTGGACCAATAATTGTCGCTAAAACCTGGAATGGAGAATAGCATGAACACCTTGTGGCAAACAGGGGCAAATTTAACGATGACTCCGTTCAAAATACACTGGAGGCCTGGACCCCCTTGGCAACCTCGTTTGGGATGTCTTACCAACAATTATAAAAAAGCAATTCCCTATTACTCCTCATTAAAACAAAACATCAATGAGAATCAAATGCACAATTTGTTATCACAGTTCCCAATACCAATCCCCCGGAGCCCTTTAGTGTCCTGAAGAGTTGCTATCACAGGGCACTCCCATTTATCCCAAAGAATAATGCTGTACACCAAACAGTACAAAAGAAGTTATAAATAACTCGTTATTTCTAAATTGTGTACACTCTACCAGAAGGGTCTCCCATCCAGGTGCTGCCCTGGTCGACCCTGCTTCACTTCCTTTCTCGGTTGCACGTGTTAACCCGCCCTGTGACCATAAGCTAGTAAAACGCACACCCCTCAATTACCGCCCGCTTTAGCGAGGCTTTTTTCACACGCGTATATAGATGTTTGCAAAATATATACGATAAAACATGGGGCCGTTCATCAATGAACCTTATTGCCACGGGTTCCCGCTATTTAACACCCTTCCTCCGAGTTTCAAATGCGTCCTCCTCGCGCAACGGAGAAACCCCTCCGACCTGCGCTCTACTTCTTGGAGCCGGTCCGGTCCCTGCCGCCCGCTCCCCAATACCTTATGCGGTCGCCGTATGCGCCGCTTCAACTAAGCAATCAGGCCTGGACAAAGCGCCTCTGCTACCGCCGCCTCTGCTGCCGGCTCGCGTCCTTTCCAAACGCCGATCTCCCCGGCGGCTGGCCCCACGCGGCTGGTCCGATGTTCTCGCGCCGACACGGCTGGCTCTTCCCTCGCTCTCCCGATGCGGCTGTCCTCCTGTAAAACAGAACAAAGAATACCAGCTGTCGCTCGGCGTCCTCGATGCTCCGCCGAAAATCTCAGGCTCTGCTTCCCGCCTGAAAACAAAAGGGGAAAAGATTAATAAAACAAAGAAGCCCCGAGCGCGGGGCACACTGTTCGTGAGGGAGCGTCCAGGGACAAGGGGGTCTCCTGGGCGCTCCCCACCTCTTATTCCCGAGGGGCCAGGCGGGGGGGGCACGCCCCCCCGACCCGCCCCTCCTGCAGCCCGCCCCCCCTGACCCGGACCTTCTACTTTGCATCCGGGTCAGGGAGGCCGCCGGCCAATCGGCGGTGGGTCGCGCCCCAGAGGGCCCGCCCCCACCGTCGAGAGACAACCATGGTGAAAGGGGGGGCGACGGTCGCCGCGCCGCCATGCGTGCGGGGGGGCCGAGGGCCCCCCCTTTTCAAAAGTGTGCGTCTTTTAAGGCAGGAAAGGGAGAATTGAGAGGTTTCACCTCTTCCTAGCCATTTCGGACTAATGCACATTTTCATGAAAATATGTTTATGTGGCAGCTGGACAGAAAATAAATAAACACTGTCAATAATGAACTTTAAATTGCATGTGACACTTAATTTTTGCATTGAAGCAAGACAAAAATTGAAAGACGTTTTTAGGCAGTTGGCGGAGGTTTGTACCCCTTGATTCTGAAATAATTGAAGAAGGTAATATCCTTATTGTTTAGTTTCTTTATTTATTTTCATTGTCACACCTCGTCACTGTGACAATTGAACAGAGAAACAGCCAACACATGTGTCTCCCTTTGGCCGGATGGCCGAGGGCTTTTTCAAGGCAAGGTATGAAAGCGATCAAGTAAGATAAAGCAATGTGGTCTCTGCGGTCCTTGAAAGTGAAGTGCACTTCACTTTCAAGCACCGCAGAGACCACCTCGCTTTATCTAAATAGGGTTCCCGGGGTCGGATGTGGCCCAGGGGAGGGGGCCACATGGCCCCCTCCTGGGAAAATATACATATATATATTTTAAAAACATAGGAAGGCCGGTCCCGGTTGATGGGGTCTCCGGGGCCATAATTGGCCTTAAGAGGGGGGCCACGCGGCTCCCCTCCCGAAAAATATTTAGGCTGGCCATGCCCTGGGGGATGGGGTCCCCAGGGCCAGTAGTGGCCTTGGGAGGGGGGGATCACCTGGCCCCCCCTCCATTTTTTTCTGTAAAAAAGAAAATTGGCAGGGATGGGGTCCCTGGGGAGAATACCGAATAATAGAAGTAGGGCCTTTTTTTTCTTTCTATTTTGGAGTCGCGACTCCGACACAGCTCTCAGCGCGGCCCCCCATGTAACGTTGCGTTGGGTTTGCAAATTCACCTTAAATAAATAATTTAGTAGTTTATAATTTAGAAGCTTGTGTTGTATTTGTGAAGTTGTTTTAAAGAGGTACTGTGATTGAAGTTAATGTTGGTGACACACTTTTCGGAGATGCATGATTTTGGGACACAGTAAGGCAGTGTAGCGACTGAGCTTAAGCGGGGTTCGGGGGTGTTCTCCCCCCCCGGAAGAAACTTTTGAAATAAAAGTGGGCAAATGGTACATTTTCAAACAAATTTGAGACCATGAGGTTGAACACAGGCCCCTGCAGCGGATGCCTTCGTCCACTGAGCCACCAGACCCGGCATACACACATCTTTCTCTCTCTCTCTCTCTCTCTCTCTCTCTCTCTCTCTCTCTCTCTCTCTCTCTCTCTCTCTCTCTCTCTCTCCCTCCCACTCTCTATCTCTCCCTCCCTCTCTCTTTCTCCTTCCCTCTCTCTCTTCCTCCCTCTCTCTCCCACCCTCTCTCTATATCTATCTCTCTCTATCTCTCTCTCTCCCTCCCTCTCTCCTTCTCTCTGTCTCCCTCTGTCTCACTCACTCTCTGTCTCCTTCTCTCTCTCTAACTGTCTCCCTCCCCCTCCATCCCTTTGTCTCTCTCTGTCTCCCCCCTCCCTCTCCCTCTGTCTCACACCCTCTCTCTCCCTGTGTCTCCCTCCCTCCCTCTGTCTGTCTACCTCCCTCTATCTGTCTCGCTCCTCTGTCTTCCTCCTCCTTCTATCTGTCCCCCTCTGTCTGTCTCCCTCCCTCTGTCTCCCTCCCTCTGTCTCCCTCCCTCTGTCTGTGTCCCTCTATCTGTTGCCCTCTGTCTGTCACCCTCTGTCTGTCGCCCTCTGTCTCCCTCTCTCTGTCTCCCTCTGTTTCCTTCCCTCGGTCTCCCTCTCTCTGTCTCCATCCCTCTGTCTCCCTCCCTATGTCTCCCTCCCTCTCCCTCTCTCTCTCCCTCTGTCTCCCTCTCCCTCTCCCTCTGTCTCCCCCTCGCTCTCCCTCTGTCTCCCTCTGGCTGTCTCCTTCCATCTCTCTCCTTCTGGCTCCCTACCACTGTCTCCCTCCATCTGTCTCCCTCTCAGTCTCCCGCTCTGTCTCCCTCTCTCTGTCTCCCTCTCTCTCTGTCTCTCTCTCTGTCTCCCTCCCTCTGTCTCCCTCCCTCTGTCTGTCTCCCTGATTCCCTCCCTCTGTCTCCCGCTGCCTCCCTCTGCCTCCCTCCCTCTGTCTTCCTCTCTCTCTGTCTCCTTCTGTCTCCCTCTATCTCCCTCTCTGTCTCCCCCTCTCCCTCCCTCTGTCACCCTCTGTCTCCCTCTCTCTCCCTGTCTCCCTCTGTCTCTCACTCCCTCTCCATCTCCCTCTCTGTCTCTCTGCCTCTCTGTCTCTGTCTGTCTCAGTCTCTATCTGTCTGTCCCTGTCCCTGCCTCTATCTGTCTGTCTGTCCCTGTCTGTCCCTGTATGTCCCTGCCCCCCTCCCTCTGTCTCCCTCTCATCTCTCTGTGTATCTCTGCCTTTATCTGTCTATCCCTGTCTCTGCCTCTACCTGTCTGTCTGTCCCTGTCTCTGTCTCTATCTCTGTCTGTCTCTGTCTCCCTCCCTCTCTCTCTCCCTCCCTCTCTTTCCCTCTCTCTCTCTGAGTCTTCCTCACTCTGTCTGTCTCTGTCTCCCTTTCTGTCGCCTTCTCTCTGTTTCCCTCCCTCTCTCTTTCTTGCCTCCCTCTGTCTCCCTCCCCCTCTCTCCCTCTGTCTGCCTCTGTCTCCCTCTTGTCTGTCTCCCTCCCTCTGTCTCCCTCCCTCTCTCTGTCTCCCTCTGTCTCCTTCTATCTGCCTCCTTCTCTCTGTCTCCCTTTCCCTCCCTCTGTCTACCCTGGACTCCCTCCTTCTGTCTCCTTCCCTCTGTTTACCACCCTATGTCTGTCTCCCTCTATCTGTCTACCTCTCTCTGTCTCCCTCTCCCTCCCTCTGTCTACCCCGGATCCCTCCCTCTGTCTCCCTCTGTCGCCCTCCCTCTGTCTCCCTCTCTCTCTGTCTCCCATGGTTTCCCTCTCTCTCTGTCTCCCTTCTTCTGTCTGAGACGGTATGCAATAGATGAGGCATAGTGAGAACAAAGCTTTCAAAGGAATGCCTCTTAATGAGCAGCAGTTATGTGCTAAGTGCCCGTCAATACCGGTGTCATCCCGCTACACACCCACCATTTGCAGGCGACACAGTACTGTGTCGGGACACACAGTTTGGAAAGCTCTGCTTTAAGTTGTTGAGAAAGACAGTTGATCTGTGAAGTGTACTCCATCACTTCTGTGGATGTCATCCATATCAAAACGTATATTGTTATTGTTGATGGACCCCATTCTATGATCTCTTAGGTATTCAGAAACAGCTTTAGTGACATTTTTCCTAGCTTTTTCAATCTGTGGACAGAATTGATTTGACCACTTCCATTTGAGTCTTTGGCATATATTAAACAAAGACAATTTGAGGTAAAAGCAACTTCAGTTGTGCATAGGTGTCCTTCATGAGCATTTCCAGACCTACTCCAGTCAATGTGCCTAGGTCATTGCCACCACAGTGCACAATCAGGAGGTCAGAGGGTTGGACATGCAAAAAGGTTTTAACCAAAGTTATCGATTTGTGCCACTTTAATCCTCTCTGTGCAATCCATTTAATATCCACATTTTTAAAGCTAGGTCTTTGTCAACACCTCTGTGTTCAGTATACCTTTTGCACCAGAAAATATAGCTGTGTCCAACAAGCCACACCGTAAGCATCTTGAAGTGATGTCTGGAAGGAGTGAAAAGATGTTCGTAGCTGAGGTAGTTAGTTGATACATGAGAGGTATCTAAAATGGTGCACAAGATGCAGTCCTCCATGTACCCAAACATCACCCATGCACTCTTCCAATCACTCAGACATTATTCCTGCACTCATACATTCACTCAAGCACTACTCACACATTCATGCAATCACTCTGGAATGTACCCATGCATTCATGTATGCACTTCTGCTGAAGTCATGCAATCATGCAAGCACTACCCATGTAGACATGCAATAATTCAGACACTCTACAAGTAGTCCTACAATCACTCAGGTAGTATCCGTTCACCCATGTGGAGGAGTGTGGCTCAATAGTTAGAGCGGCAGACCCTAATGCAGAGTTCTGGCCAGGGACCAGGGTTCGATTCCCGCCTCGGCGGGGTCTCGGGCTCAATTTCCTCGGACCTGTTAATTCTCGCCTCGGTGCCTATTCTAATCACTGGCCCCACGCTGCAACTCTGGGCAATAGCTTGCTTAGCCTCCACACCGGCCCCAACAGCGCTAAGAATGCCTGGGGGTGCCCAGGAGTGGACACTTCACAGGGAAAGCCAGGAGGGGTTCCACAGCGGTATGAGTATCAGCGCCAGGAAGCCGAATAGGCAACACTGCAAGGTGACCGTCTGGTGACAGTGCACTCTATAAGTACCAGGACATTTACATGCAATCACTCAGGTAATTTTTCTCTTTTTGAACAATATATGTGGTTCTGTAAGAACTGTTTTTTTTTGTTTTCAAACAATGGTAAAAAAAAATATTTTTTTTACGTTTTTTTCTTTTTTGGGGTGTTTTTCACTTTTTTTATAAACAAAACAAAATTAAAGACTGCAAAGAAACTGTTTGAGAAAAAAACTAAAAGGAAATTTGGGAGCACATTATAAAAAACAATTACATTTATGTGCTTTGATTGCATTGGTGAAAACTTCAATGCACTGCTCCGCGAAGCACAGTTTTGCATCACATTTCTAACAAATTATCCCCCTTCCAACAGCTCTGGGACAACGTGAGGCTGTTGGTGTTGCTGTAAGTCCCTGAGAGGATGTTGAAGGGGCATTAAGGTCCTGTTCTGCCGCTTCACTCTGCTCTCTCCTTGTTACTTCTCTTGCCAGATGTAAGGGATGCATAGTCTCCAAATGCTTCTTCATGCTCGATGTCCCGCATGAATATTTCTTGTCAGAGCCTCTTGACAAGGCTCTCTTACAGATGTTACAAGTGACTTTTGTGCGTTCACCTTCATTTCTCCCTCTTGCACACTAAAGAAGGCACATACCACACTTTTCTTCCTTTTCTTAACTGGCTCCACAATGTCATCATCCTCCAGTTCCAGTGGATCAATATCTCCATGACTAGATGCCATAATGTTAAATAAAAGTAAAAAAATACACAAAAATAGAAAAAATTAAGAGAGGTACAACAAACAGGTCTTGTCAGCAAGACAGACAAATAATGAGAAGAATATAACGAGGATGGGTCCTCCCTCTTACAGAATAAAAATGATTTAAACCATTCAGAAGCTTTCTTTTTGTGGTGACATGGAGTTGCTTAGGGTGCGCGCACCCATCGCTTACGCGTCGCTTACCCGCAACATATTGTATACATAATTATAAAGTGTAAATAGGTGTTTATACAATATTTTTAAAAACATATTAGTGAAAGTGTTTATTCAAATCTCATATTTTAACTTTGTACAGTGCTATTTAAAACTTCGAAAATACGCCGAAGTCGCAACCCGGGCATTACCCTGGAGCGATATCGGAAATAAGTGCAGGGCAGGGTCACGCACCGTACGCACAGACGTCGCGTAGTCGTGAAATTTCGTATAGTTAATTGCACACTCGAAAAAACTATTTATACATTTTTTTCTACATTACATTAGTCGAAGACTATAGCCAAAACGTATATTTATAATTTCTACAATGATATTTTATACTTTTGAAACTATGCCGCAGTTGCAACTCCAGCGCGACTTCTGAAATGCGGTCTAGCAGGGTTTGCGCACTTTTAATCCACACGCCCATTGAGCAGGTTCGCTTAGGGTGCGCGACTCCTTTGGAAAAAAAATAGAAAGTATTACAATACAATGAAACAACTATACAGTATTAAAAGAATTATTTCCGTAAAATATAATTGTAACATGTACATATAAAAAAGTGTTATGCTTGAGATTGCTATTTTATATTTCGTACGAATAACATTTTGAGCACTCAATGAATTTTAAACTTTCAAGAGAAAAGTGAAATTTAAGACTCTTGAGAGGTATATTACTGATTAGGGTACTTTGTATGAGTGTGTTGTAAGGTATAGTCAAAGTAAGCATCTTTCTGCACATTTGTTGGTTCTTTCTGCACATCTGTTGCTTCTTTCTGCACCTTTCTTTCTCTTTCTGAACTTGTGTTGTCTGTTTGTGTTTTACTCTTGATTCTTTCTGTACCTTTCTTTCAGTTTCTGCACATGTCCTACCTCCGTAGGCATAGTTACTAATTAGCATTAAAAAAAAAACCTTTTGCAATTCACTGAAAAAACCATAGGTTTCAGGGATGTTATAGTTAGAAATTAGCATTTAAAAAACCTTTAAAATTCACTGAAAAAAACATAGGTTTTAGGTTCGTTATAGTTAGAAATTAGCATTCAAAAAGCCTTAGAAATTCACTGAAAAACCCGTAGGTTTCAGGGATGTTATAGTTAGAAATTAGCATTTAAAAAACCTTTGAAATTCACTGAAAAAATCATAGGTTTCAGGGACGTTATAGTTAGAAATTAGCATTGAAAAAACCTTTGAAATTCACTGAAAAAAAGATAGGTTTCAGGGATGTTATAGTTAGTTGGACATTTCACTCATACAAAACCAGTGGAATTCGGCCATTATAGTTAGTTCAGCTAACTACAACTCGCGCCCCTGCAATGCACTGCTGATGACATCACATATTACATCACTCATGACATGGTCAGTGACATCACTGATGCCATCACTCCAAGACCATTATGTTAAATGAGAGGGCGGGGCGACATGGCACCTCTCCATGGGCCTGTGAAGCCCTTGAGGACCCCATCCCCCATGACGTATATAATTTAAAACTGTAGGGGGGCCGTGTGACTCACCTCCCCAAGCCTTCTTATGCCCCAGGGACCCCCATTCCCATGTCTTTTATTCATTAAATGTGAGTGGGGCCATTTGGCCCCCTCCCCTAGCCCGAATTAATTAAAGGTGGGAATCCTGATGCCCACCCAGGGCCCCACCATACAGTTGTTGGGGGCCACAGAGGGAGTCTCAGGTCCCTCGCGACCTCAGATCCCCGCTTGCGGCATTGCCCATTCCCACAAGATGCAGCTATTTCTGTTTCTCCCTCCTGCATGCTGGGAGATTCAAGAATGCTCCCACTAGGTGCGAGCAAACACTGGTTTCCGGTGCGGGCAGAGAAACCGCTGTGAGTTGGGGCCAGCGGATGGGATTCCTGGGGCCATAGAAGGCTGTGGGAGGGCGTCTGTGTATCCCCCCTCCCTTTCTAAAAGATTAGTTGCTCCGGAGGATGGGGTCCCCAGATCCTTTAGAGGCTCGGGGAAGAGGGTCGCATGGCCCCCTCCCTTTTTTTGATGATGTTCCCATAGGGGTGGGCTTCCCGGGGCCTTTAATTACTCGAGGAGTGGGGCCATGCAGACCCCCCCCTATTGAATTCTGCCCAGGTGTGGGCTCCCTGGGGCTATTATTGAACAATGCAGCTGCCATTTTGTTTTCTTATTTTCCTTCGGTCCTGCACGATGGCAGCAAATTGTACCATTTTTTGTTTGTTTTAGGGCCTGGGGTGGGGGGTCCCCTCCATAGGGCCCAGGGTGCAGCCTATCCCTTATATATTTTTTATAGTTTAACACCTCAGGACTGGTGACCAAGACCCTCATTTATGAGGCTGTTTGAGTAACTCTTGCACCACGCAATGTGGTACAAGAGTAATGCAAACCTAAAGACAGATTTTTGAAGCCGCATAAAGCCACTTTGTGACGCTCTAAGTGGCTCAAAAAATCTGCAGTAACTCAAACAAATTGCAAATCATGGACATTGTGTGGGTGTTCCCACACAACTCCCATGGATTTTTCCACATCCCCAGATTTCCCAGAACCTGTAAACCTGGGAATGCGTCAAATTCTTACACCTTCCCAGAGGAGGGGTAACAAGGAGACATATCTCTATTTCTTCTTGTTTCATTTCTCTAGCACACATCGAAGGAAGAATATGCCTGCCAGGATTATTTTTGTGCTGAAAGATGTCTCTTCCTGCACAAAAACAATCCTGTCTGCAATGCAGGCACCCTTCCACCATGGTGCAAGGGTGCCTGCTTTGGCGCTAGGCAGCCCATTGTGCACCAGTGCATGGGAAAGGACAGAAATGCACCGTATTTCATTAAATATGGTGCATTCCTTCCCTTTCCCTGTAACACAGTGCTGCGCAACAAGGTGACTTGCTGCACTTCACTGCATCACAAATCTCATAAATTAGTCCCTAAGTTCCTGAGTCCTGTAATGGCTGCCAGCAACTTCTTTTTGATGTTGCTGGCAGTCAATCAGAGCGTTCACTCCAACAGATTTGGCCCAGGGAAAAAAGCTTCCTGGGCCAATTAGAATACTCAATTTTTAAACTGGTGCTCAAGAGCATCTCACACCCCCAACGTCCAGGTACACAAATAGGTTTGACCCTTAATTTCTAAAAAACAACTGACGTATTTACACCAAATCACAAAAAGCACAATCTGCGGACCTGGATCTACCTTCCTGGCAACTTTGATGTCATTCTGTTCCGCAGTTTTTGCTGTATCCCTTCTTTAATACGTCAATTGAAAATGCATGGGGATTTGCATTTTGGGGGCTCCCCATTTTTCTCGCCCCCACTTGATGGATCACCCTGAAACTCTCCGTGCACAAACTAGTCAAAATATGACAACTCACCTCCCTGAGCCAACACTGGCCCCAGGGACCCTATCTCCCATGCCTAAGGTGGGAGTCCTGGTGCCCAACTGGGGCGGCAGTGGGTGAATTAATAGAATAACGAAAACATAGAAGTCATATTGTAGGAAACAAAGACATTGAAAACCTTATTTAACGGAAGTCATTTATCACGAAACATCGAAAATTTGTGGAAATGTTTTATTGGGAATGCATTTAAATAGAAAATGTAAAGGTTAATTTAATGAAAACATAGTTTAATGGAAACTGCAGTACAATTAGTATTTAATGACATTAGTAATTTATTACATTTTAAACAATGAAGCAACAGTTGCAAAACGTTTATTTTTAAATAATGACACAAGAAATAGAACTGAACAACAATTTATTGAAAAACCAGTACAAAGGTTACAGTTCACATGCAGCGCCCGCAATTTTAGAAAACAGTGCAGGCAGGTCCCAAACAGTATGCCCGTTGATATTGAGTGCATTTCCAGAAAACATTCTCTGTGCAACTTTTGTCTCTGCTTAGATGTTACCCACGAGTTAACAACAGTCTACCATGCTGGGAGATAATATATATTTATCATCCATTTCTTTTAAGAGTTATTGGAACTGGAATAGAACTCAAAAGTTATATAGGATCTATTCTGTTTAATGCAAGGAAAAAAAACAATACATTTAGAGCAGATTTGTGTCAGCAAATAGTTAACTTTACCTGTTGTGTGACTAACGGAGATAACAGAAGTCTTGTGTTACTGCTCCCTCTGCTGCCTTCCAGTTCGAATGGCAGTTGATCTGAGAAAGATCAACATTATAAGCTGCTGCTTCACATGCACGAATACAATGTAGTGTGAAACAGAATAAAAATAGCCTTTTTCGATTAAAAAGACATTCCTCCAAAAGGTTTCCATAAAACAAACAAGCCAATGTTAATACCGTAATTCAATGAAAACGTTTCCATTAAATTGTAACTATGACAATGTAGTTCGATGCAAATGTGTCCCATTAATTCACATACAACCAACTTTGGCACCCACAGCATACACCGTTGGGAGGCCATGGTGAGACACCCAGGGCCCTCGTTGTCCCGGGTGAAGTGCGAATTAGCTTTGCTCTCCCCCGGCGGGAGCAGGTATTTTTCTCTGATCCTACCACTGAGTGTGCACAGTTTTTCCCCCTGTAAGTGCTCTCGTGTGCAGAGAAACTGGTGGGCAGATTTACAATTTCAGGCACATCTCTGCTAATCAGCCGGGATGCGCCAGAACAGTTGCAACACGCCAAACCACCCGTGCGCCACCAGTGATGCACCTCATGTACAATGCGGCGCACCGTGGCGCACGGATGGGCAGATGCGTGTCGCATCCCCCGGCGGAAAGGCGGCGCATTGCTGGAGTCGTGTCGCAAGCGCGAAGCAGCTCCAGCAAGGTTCGTGGTGCCCCTATGCCTAACATGCTGCATCAATCCTTACGCCTTCTTCAAGCAGAAGCAGGGTTTTGACGCAGCATGGCCATAAAAGTGACTGAGAGAAATCTTGTAGATTTCAGTGAGTGAAATCTTGTAGATTTCACTCAGCCACTTTTCCGAGGAGTTCCTGCACCGGAACGCCCCCCCCACCCCCACCCCTGTGCCGGAACGCCCACATGTGGCATGGGGCTTTACAACGTGACACATTTCCCTAGATGCATCACGTTTTAAATACCCCGCAGCATGGCACTATCGTTGCGCCGCCGCTGCGTCACAAAAGTGATGCAACGGCGGCGCAAATGTGGCTTACGGGGCTTGTAAATCTGCCCCTGGGTCCTGGGTCAGTGGCGTAGCTAGCCCTTTGGCTGCCCGTTGCCGTTCCCAAGTTTGCCACCCACGGCAGCCGGAGTGAAGAACGGGGAGGAGCCCCCCGCCCCCTTCTTGCTACGCCACTGCCTGGGGTGGTCTCCCTGCGGCACAACAGTGGAGCTAGCTCTGCGAGATAGGGTCCGTGGGGCCTTTAGGGGCTCGGTGAGGGGAGCTGCACAAATGCACAATGCAGACATGGCTGAATGTGTTTAGGTATTTATTAAATTGCATTGAGATATAGCACGTTTCACTGAGGCCAACCTGGATCCGCAAATAGCTAATGGATCTGGTTGGATCCCCTTCTTATCCAGCACTTCTTCAACTGTTGCAAGCAGGTAATAAGGATGTGTTTATTCAATATCAATTAAATTATTCTCAAAAAGTACCAGTAAACAGTTCCTTGTTGGTTATTTGTGGGAGATAAGTGTTGTGTTCTCGAAGCATGTATCGCGTCGGACACCTGCTGGGCTCCGTGGTCGAGCACTGCGCTATGAGGCTGCACATAGTCGCAATAAATACACACCAACACAGTGTTTGGCTCCTGAGCTCCCACCTCTGCGTGTCAACTGATGTCACGTCCACCGGGCTCCCTTTTATTATATTTGTCACGTGGTCATCGACCACTGCACTGTGGGCTAAACACAGGGGTCCATCACAAACTCCCCTCTTGCAGTGGGTGGACCTGTGTCACACCTGTTACGTCACAGGGTGCGACTTTACATTCCTCCCCTAACAGACTTCAAGCCTGTTAACAATACAATAACTGCTTCCAACAATGACTGCAACCCCTCCGCTGCCAGACAGGGTCACACTTACAGATCATAGAGGCATACACCAAACTTGAACCAGCAAATGGCATATACATTTCAGTAACATTAAATGGAACAGTCTTACATGAAGTGATCCTTCAGTAGTCAGGATGGCTCGGGGTTTCTTCTCAGACTGTGTCGGGTACACTCCTGAATTCCATGCTGCCGCGGCCCGTGGAGGGAGTTCAGTGGGGCAGGGAGGCGGTGCGGGGAGGGGCAGGGTGGAGGGTGGTAAACAACGGAATATGGATAGTTGCAGGTAAGTAAACAATTTAATAAATAAAACAAATTTCGTAGTGCACCCTGCATCGCATTAGCTTGGGCCAGAGGGAAGGTGAAGCTCTGAACGATAGCAAAAATTTATTTCGAGTTGTTACTGGCTGATTCAATGCCGGTTGAATAAAATTGCCCTTTGGCCAACGAAACAGCCTCATAGTATACTTTTTGTTCATCTCTGAGCTTTCGCTTAGCTGCCGGACATTATCCCTCCCTGCGCCAAGCCAGCTCAAGGCACTTACAATCATGCTTCAGAGCTTTGAGGGTCGGATTATACCAGGGTTTGAAAGGATATTTCCTAGCCAGCCTGGCAGACCGTAGTGGGACCACCGTGGCTACTGCCTTGGCAACCCAGCTGGTGAGCCCATCCAAATGCTCCTCAAGCTCCCCTGCTAAAACGGGCCTAGAAGTTTCCAAGGCCAGATTGAACTCAAGCGGGTAAATTTTCCCAAAAGCTGGTTTGCAGCATGAATGAGCTAGTGGCTCAGCATTGGACACTTCCCACGAAAAATAGGTTAGAAAATTATCCGACCAAGAGACCGGACAGGGATCCTTCACAAGAATAGGAAAGTTGGTACAGATATGGTCAAGTATATGGCCGGCCTGATGAGTGGGAAGGATGACATGCTGGTCAAGTTGAGCCAGATGTAGAATATCCAACAGGCCACGCGCATCCTTACTATCTGCTTTATCCAGACGGATGTTAAAATCCCCCAGGACCATGTAATGAGAAAATCTAACTGCCCTAGAAATTATCAAACCCCCCTAAGACTGGAGAAAAGATCCCACCTGGCCAGGGAGCCTATAGATCAAGGAGCCTCCTAGGGTGAAATGTGCAGAGAAGCAAATGCTAAAGTCAAGAGCTTTGCATCCTGCCCATAAAGTAACATCCCCTCTGCGAAGCTCCCACTTATTCCTGTAGATAATAGCCACACCTCCCCTTCTCCCCATCGGGCGGTCTGCTCTAGAGATCTTATAACCCACAGGTGTGGCAAGGGTGATAATCGGATCTGATGTGGAGCTAAGCCAGGTTTCAGTCAAGAACAACAAATCAAGAGATCTGTCCTCTAAGAGGTCGAAGACATCCTGATGATGTTTCCTAAGTGAGCGAGCATTAATCAGAGCTGCCCGAATAGGGGGGGCCCTGGTAAACTGGCCAGAAGAACTACATTTTTTATCCAAAAGGCCAGGCCCCACGTCCATCTAAAACCCACACAATGTGCAGACATGATTTATCTACACAGCCCAATTACCAGAAAGGCAGCAAATAGAGGAAACAAGGGCACATAAGGCAGTCCCAGTGTAGCTCCGTCTTTGTTCGGTGCCTGGAGATTTGCAGGCACCATGGCTGGCGCTGGCCGCTTCCGGGATGCTGACGGGCGCAGATGGGCTTGCCATAGGCATGCCTTCGGCGTGCCAGCGGCGCGTTCGCGCAGCTCGCATTTAAATATCCCAGTGTGCCAAAGAACTAGAGAGCAACCTGCCGAAAATGGCGGCTCTCAGTGTCACCACGGTCAATCAGGAAATGCGTCACACCGGCTAGCAGCTTCAAAGCAAAGCAGTAAAGAGCAGGGTAAAATATGTAAAAACAGCAAGTAATTTTTTTTTTAAATGCGGGTATGAGGACATAGGGCTGTACTCATGTGCAACCTTCACAAAATAGCATCAATAGAGTAATAAGGCAGGCAGAGAACCCCTAAAGCACTCTCCTTCGTGGAGCTCGGATTTACATATCCCCGTGTGCCACAGAACTAGAGAGCAACCTGCCGAAAATGGCGGCTCTCAGTGGCACCACTTCTCTTCATTACACTTGAACTGGAATTTGGCCGGAACTCCGCATTACGAGAGTAACGTGGAGTCACCAAAATGTTGCTAATTCTGAAGACAGAACAGAATATTTTGCCCACCCTTTTTTGAGACATGGAGCCCCAGAGAATGAAGCATGGGGCTAAAGGATTCCACCCCCAGGCCAGTTGGAGCTCTGATACAGTGCTTGGTCTGAACTTCTTAACCCAGCCATGCAGAGGAGCCCTCCACTATCCTGTAGGACACTGTCCTGGGCTCTTAGTTGCATGATAGGCCAGAGAATGGAACTCAAGGCAGCGGGCTCCCACCCATGGGCTAACCGGAGCTCTGATCCAGAGATTCTATCTGCAAACAGGGGATCCCACCTTGAGCCTGTGGGACTGTGTCCTGGGCTCTAAAAGACATGGCAAGCCTGAGAATGGAGCCCTGGACTGGGGACTTCCACTCCCGGGCTATTTGAAAGTCTGACCCAGGGCTCCGTCAGAGCTTGTTAACCGAGCCAAGCAGGGGAACATTCCTGGGCCTGAAGAGCCACGTTGCAGTCACTTTGAGACACAGCAAGCAGGAAAATGGTGCTCATGACTGAGGCTTCCACTATTCGGAGCAGACAAAGCTCACACCCAGGGCCAGGTCAGAGCTTCTTAAACCAGTCAAACAGTGGAGGCCTCAACAGGCCTGTGGGAGCCCATCCTGGGCACTTTGTGACACAGTGAGCAGGAAAAGGGAGCTTCCACCTGTAGGCGAGTCAGAGCTCAGATGCAGGGCCCAGTTAGAGTGTCTTCACCCACCCAAGCAGGAGAATCTGTCCCTGGCCTAGGAGGCCTCGTTCTGGGCTCTAAGTGACAAGGTGGACTTAGGAAGCCAGGGCCAGGGGTTTTCACCTTCCAAGGACAGCCGAAGCTCTGTCCCGAGGCCCACTCAGAGCCTCTACAAGCCTTACTTGTAATTTGTGCGCACCAAGTGACAGATTGGGCATTCAAGTGAATATGTCTGAAATCCTGGACCCTGACTGGGCTTGAAGCTACAAATGAGCTCTCTTTGGGACTACCAGGGCAGTTTTAAATTCTGAACACTGAGTCACTTAAATAAATGGCATGTTTTATGTCTTTTAAGTACAAAACATCATCAGTGACATTGGCATGGCACATTTTTCACCACCCATGTGGGTGTGAAAATTGTCTCTCAGGCATAATTCTGCACTCCCATAATTATAATTTCACACACCTCTAGTGTTAAATACCCTATTTTGTTCCTCCAATTGGCAATTCAAGATGAATGCCTACTTTACTTTCTCATAATCCCATTAATCTAATTGAACATCCTCATACTAGTACTTCCTTAGGTATGTGAGCCCCCCACCTGGCCAAGCATGCACCTCACTCTCTATTTTTCCACAAACTTTCCAACTGCTACGACTGGTCCACTAGGGCTTGGCCCCAAAAGACTGCCTCTGGTGTAAACTACCCAACCTTTAGGCCAGTGAAGCAATTTGTCCACATCAAGTGGTAGGGTGGTTCATAAGGACCTGAATAAGTAAACTTGAATTAGAGTTTTGAAAAAAAGTTAAGAGTTTTATATACCATGAACTCGACCCAAAGGTATCAGAGTGCTTTACATGAGAACCAGTTGCGTTACAGACAGACACAGTCACGGGGAGATTACGTGATTTGCCCTGCTGAGACTCAAACCCAGTTCCCCAGCTTTGAGGTCGATCGATCTAACCATTAGGCCACATCCTGTGATTAGTGAACAGTGATTAGAGTACCATAAAATAGTCAAGGCATAAGCTCCCATTCATGAGCAGATATGCCACAACTGTTATTCCCAAATTATGTTTGTGCTGCAGAGAAGTCTCTGGAGGTGATGTATCAGAAAGTGTAAGGACTTGTATATCTTCAACCCCATATTGGAGCATCTAATAAACCAGTTGAAAACCCCAGGGGCAGTCCTAGACTGATGTGGACAATCTCTTTACAAAGCTGCCAAAAGGAACCTCTCAAGCTCCCTATACCCTATTCATTCCAAGATAGCAGGCCCAGAGGAATGAAAGCAGATGTTTTCTACAGTTTTCTTTAAGATGATGGGACAAGGAAGCTATGGCCCACCCAAGATAGCTACATCTATTATTTATAGACAAGTGACTAATCAAAACTGTTCCCAGACAAATTTACCACTTTTCTGTCCTCTCAGCAGTCCACAAGGAGATAGCCACTTCAGCTAACTGAACCACCGGATGGAAGTATTTAAAAAATGCAAGAGGTGACATTACAAGTGTTACCTCTGGGCATAACAGGGAAGCTTGAACAATCAGGTGAGGCCACTTTCAGGTAGTAATGGTTCCTAACAGGGGTGGCTGGTGTTCATGGGCGAAATGGGCGCCGCCCTACCACCCTTGGGGGATTAAAAAATGTGAGGTGGAACACCAAGCACCTAGAAATAAATTGTGCTGGCTGCTCGGTGAACAAACATGGGCAAATCTAGGTTTTCTTTGAGGGGGTGGGTAATGGCTCTTGGCTGCCTCTGCCTCTGCCTCTGCTGTGCATGCTTTTGGCAGAGCAAAAAATTCTTCGGCCTGGAGCCAGAAAGCAGAGCAGTGATGACACACAGGGGGGCAGGACCTGTGTATCACTGCCAGAATACAGCTTTGCATTTGGGCGAACTTCGTGGAGCCCAGGGAGGAGTCTGAAGCTCCCAATTCATTGCAATGGCTGGGGGCGGGCCAGTTCAGCTTCAGGGAAAGTAGTGGGGTGGGGCTGGGCCTCTGCCTCTTCCTCGAGAGACCCAGTGACAGTTGTTGTTTTGATTAGTGATTGGGTGCTGGGGTCTGGGGGAGGGGTCTTCCAGAATTTTCCAGCTTGGGACGTGCACTCTGTCTGCAGTCACGAGTGAGCCCGGAGCAAGAGAACATATCGATGAGGCAGGGGGAGCAGTGATTATTAAGTAAGTATTAGCATTGTTGTTGTGATGAGTGACCTGTCCTGACCCGAGTAATCATGATAGTGTGGCTGCAGCTTCACGCAGCCTGAAGGAATTTATTTGAAAGCTGCCTGGGTCAGGTGACTAAATATTAAGACGGAACATGGGCCGGGCCTTTCCCAGGTTCCGGCAGTCTGCACACTTTCATCGAGGCAGCCTGAGCCAGCAAGCAGCCGGGATAAATGTACTTTAATCTTCCTGTCTGTTCGTGACAAGAAGGCTGGAAAAGGGAAACTTTCCGGCTGGCAGGATCTGGGGAGCAATTAAGGGGGGCAGGGGTCAGGGGAGCTCTGGGGGCTGGACTCACACTGGCAGCAGGAAGCAGGTAGGCCATCGACAGGAGAGGTGAAAGGGGGTCTGTTGGACTTGGGCCTTAGGGCAGGTTCACCCCTAATCTTTTTGCTTTTATTTGTGACCCAGTGTTAGTGATTTTTGGGTCTTGGCGCATTTTTTCCCTGTGTCCCAGAGTAAAGTGCGTGCATGTAGTATGGCTGGCCTGCCCTCCCATAGGAATGCATGGAGAATGTGTGTGTCCATGTTAGTTCCTGATGTGTGGGGAGTGCAGGCTCGAGTTTAGTATGTATGAACTCGTGAGAATGAATGCTGCGCAATGGTATGTGCGGCTTGTATGTGTCTAGAAGGGAAGTGCTACTTCTGGACATTGATGTATGTGTGCAGTGAGGATGCTGGAGGGTGATTGGCTGGAGCTGGCTGGCATGCCAGGCTCCAGGAAGTCTGGATGGGTCTGCCCGGTGGTGAGTGTGAGATCAGCATGAGTGATGTGTGGGAGGAGTGCACCTGGGTCCTGGATGGGCTGGGTTTTTCCCCCACACAATGCTGGCTCCGCCCCCCTGTGGTGTGTCTAATGACCCTAGCCTCCCCAGTGAATGAAAGGGGTGGTTGGGCCATCAAGGGTACTCCAAAGCCAGCTACAACTGGTTTCCCCCCACCCTGCACCCTGAAGACAAAGGAATTTACAGTATAAGAAGGGGCTGTGTCCCCTTACAATTTGTTCTACTTTTGGATCCTTGCCAGAGGGGGCTGTTGCTGCTGCTGTGGCCAGGAGGACCGCCACTTGGAGTGTCTCCCTGCCTGGAGACCCAGTGTGCTGGCTCTGGCCCTGCCTTGCCCCCCTGCCTTCCTCCAGACCCTGCTGGAACCTTTGCTTTACTCTTAGCGCTTGGGAGCGCTTATTTGCCCACTAGCGCTGTGGAGCGCTTTTCCTTTTACTCCTAGCGCTGAAGAGCGCTTTATTTTACCCCTAAGCGCTGGGTGCGCTTTATTTTGATTCTAGCGCTTTGGAGCGCTTTGCTAGGCCGAGCGAGTGCCCACCTCGCTTTATATTTAATTTGACGCCGGTGCCCACCCGGCATTGCCCCGTTGTTTCACCGCCGCAGTCCCAGGATCGAGGAGAAGGCGAGAGGAGGCAGCCGCTGATGTCACGAGGGGGCCGCTCTGGGATTGGCCCAGCCGGCGGAGATTCCCTCGCGTCATGGGACAGAAGCTCTGTGATTGGTCCCGACCTCAGGGACTCCCGTAGCGTCATCCCGGGGCCGCACAGGGATTGGCCAAGCCTCGAGGGCTTCCCCGTGTGCACCCAGGAGACAGCCAAGCCGCCCAGAAGGAGAGCCGACCGAGAGTGAGAAGCGCCGCCCGGGAAGCAGCCGGTGAGTGCGGGGGCGTGCCTCTTTGTTCCCGAGCGGCCCCAGTTGGCAGAGGGCCGCACCAACATGGGCAGCATTTCGTTGTGGGAGCCAAGGGCTCCGGGGGCAATTGATCTTTGTCGAGCCTGCGAGGCTCCCGCCCTATGTATAATTACGAGCCCCGAGGCTCGAGGGGGCATTCGTTTTAAAAGCCCACGAGGCTCCAGGGACCTGCATTTGTTCTTTGAGCCCCGAGAGGCTCGAGTGCCGGCACCCTGGCCCATTGAGCCCTGAGAGAGGCTCTTGAGTGCCCATCATTGGTTTAGAGCGCAGAAGCTCCTTGGTGCCAGCACATTTGTTTTGTGAGCCAGAGAGGCTCTGGGGACACGAGTGTGGTCAGTAGCCCCGAGGCTCCCACACAGTGTCTCCTCCCCACCAGTGTTCTTGAGCCCACGTGGCTCCAACGTTTGCCTACCTGCTATTTACAACTGTCCAGCACTTAGTGGACAGTTGCTACGTTTAGGCTTTGTTCTTGGCTGCCTGCGCAGCCTTCCCTGACATTGGACTCAGGGCATTCCAGCCCCTTGCGAGGCCAGTTGGCCTGGGGGACAGTTCTAGTGTTGTGCTTCATGCACCCTGCGCAATTTGTGATTTACTTGTGAATTTGATTCCTGCGCAAATGTTCTACCTGCACCTCTGAATGTGTTTTAATGTTTCATGTGCCATTGTTTGTTATTACCTTTGCTAAAAGTGACCTGCTTAGGTGATTGTTTATGTTTTATCCCCTTTGCTAAAAGTGACCTGCTTAGAGGATTGTTTGATATTACCTTTGCTAAAAGTGACCTGCTTAGGTAATTGTTTATGGTTTATTTCCCTTTGCTAAAAGTGACCTGCTTAGAGGAATGTTGATGTTTTATTGCCTTTGCTAAATGTGACTTGCTTAGGTGATTATTTTAGGTTTCCTTCCCTCTGCTAAATGTGACTTGCTTAGGTGATAGGTTTTCCTTCCATAGGTCCTGATGATAAGGTCCTAGTTCCCTGCGTGATTTCCCTACAGTGTTTAGGGTGGCGTAGGAGGTATTTACCCTTTACCAGTAGTTACTGGTTGTATGCTACATGTAACCATTTTATGTGCTAAGTGTTATACCTACAAGTGTTATTTCTAAAAAGTGCATACCCCTGACAGTGGTCCAGGTGGCCCTGTCCTGTACATAATCCCTTGTAAATCTTGCCCGTGCCTGTTGGCACATTGTAAAGTGTGTGTGTGTGTTATCTAATGTGTTTTTATTATTATAATACAAAGGCTATTTTTGATATAACCTTGTGTGGAGTTTCCTTTGTAGTGGGCCTAGGGTGTTGTCGCTGGGGTGCGCGCGCAAACGCTTTACACATCGCCTCTGAGATTAGCCTTGCTGCTCGCGTCACGTTACCTAGAGGGTGAGCGGGGGTTATCTTGGTGTGTGACTCCCTTGCCCTGACCTTAGAAATGGTGATCCCTGACTGACCTTGGCGTGAGCCGTGGCCGGCCGGGGGTCCCGTTTCTAACATTGGTGGCTAGCGGTGCGGATTGGACTTGCGTTTGCGCTGTACCACAGTGGCGACAGGCCACATTACAAAACTCTGCAATTTTAGATAACCACATTTTGGGGATTATTGTTTTTTAGGGAAGTTCAGTTTTGCTTCTCCTGAAAGGTGTCATTTTGTAATTTCTGTCCAGTACATTTGTTCCCCGCCCTGCTTCCAGAGTTTGGTACCTGTGTCACTTGTGGTCAGGTTGAGAAAATCAGGGGTGGTAGAAACTGCCTTACCGGTCCGAGGGGAGGGTGTGTGTGAATGAGTGGTGTGTTACACTGGATAGTGGAGTGCAAGTTCTCTGAGATAGGAATCTTGCTGAATTGTGTTAATTGTGTACTCCTGTGTAAGCTCAGACCCCCAGGTTCTCTGTGTCAAACTCTTCTTGAGAACGTCCGCCAAAATGGAGCCTGTTTTTGATCTCTGTTGTCTTTTTAGGTACAGTAGGTCAGAGCTG
The DNA here is from genome assembly GCF_964261635.1 of Lissotriton helveticus. Taxonomy (NCBI): domain Eukaryota; kingdom Metazoa; phylum Chordata; class Amphibia; order Caudata; family Salamandridae; genus Lissotriton; species Lissotriton helveticus. The sequence continues at coordinate 1,100,971,461 of NC_136068.1, forward strand.
GTCAGATTCTGTGAAGAGGGAGGCATGGAGGTGAGTGAGTTGGATACTCAGTCCCAGCTTAGGGACAGCCTGATCCAATGGCAAAAGGGTCAGTGGGATCTTGAGCACAGTGAGAGAGATAGGGCCCGGGCCGCACGTCATGAGGATGGTGAGTCTGTTGGGAGCCCTGAAGAATGTGAGTTGTATGATGATGACAGTGGATGGATATCAGCAGATAGTGAGGACCCCATAGATAGGGAGTCCCTTGCTGGGTCCAGTGTCAGTACCAGCGCCCCATCCCTTGTTCTGTCCCCAGAGGAGTGGTTGGATAGGAGGGAAGAGCGGGAGCATCAGCTAGCGATGGAACAGCTCAGGTTGGAGCACGCCAAGCTAGAGGCTGAAAGTGCCTTGTTCAGGGAGAAGGTAGCCCTAGAGGATAGGTTATCCCCTGAGTGCAGTTGTGGTTTTCTGGATTCCCCAGGGAGGGTGGAGTCCAGTGGTGGCAGCTTTTTAAATATAAGTGTAGACAGTCCCACTCCCAGTTCCCCGAGTGTGGTGCCTGTTTCCCCAGAAGAGGAGTTAAGGTTGAGATTCAGGAACCTTAGGAAACTGTCTCACCAGTCTTGGGAAGAGTTTGTGGATGAATGTCAAGGTGCACTGTCTGATTGGCTAGAGGTTCACATGGGAACTGAGTTTGCCAAGCTATTTGATCTGGTTCTAAGAGAGCAGGTGCTCAATAGTTGTTTGCCAGGGTTGCGCCAACACCTGTTGGAATATGGGTTGACTGATCCAGACACCCTCGCAGAGGAAGCAGAGCGCTGGGACAGTGCGAGAGGTTCTTTAGAGTCACTAGTGAGTGATTCCAACAATAGTGGGTCAGGTTTCCTCCAACCCAGCGTGGTGGAGGAGGGTGAGAGTAGCCCAGCTGGGTCCCAGGTTAGTGAGGAGGGTGTAGGGGCTGACTGCCTGCCTCAGTGGAGCGGGAGTGAGTGTGTGACCGAGAGTCCCCAGACGCCCGAAGCCCTGTCACAGAGCCTGGATGGTTTCTTTAGGGAACACCAGGATGGGAACCTAGGCTTGCCTGTTAGTTCACTTGAGGGAGATCTCCTAGTGGGTAGAGGACCTGGAGCATCTGTAAGCGGAGCTTCTATGGTTCTAGAGTCTGGCAGTACCGCTCCAGTAGGGAGGGTACAGGAGTCCAGTACCAGGAGTGATTGGGGGATAGGATGTGAGTCCCCAGAAGTCCTGGAGTGCCAGGCATTGGTTCCACCAAAGGTTTTAGACCAGAGGTTGGAAGGCCAGGTTCAGGATCCGCCTGACCTGAAGGGTGGGACTACTGTAATCAGTGTCCTGACCAGTTCTTTTTCCAGAGGTACCGCCCCGGTTGGGAGGGAGCAGGACTCTGGAAGGGGGTGCAGAGGGTGGGAGAGCCCACCTCTGACCCCGGTACCACCTGAGGGGTTAAACCCTAGTTTGGGAGAATGTTGTTTAGAGGGGACCCCTCGCAGGAGGAGGAGGAACCCTAGGAGAAGAGGTAAGGGGAGGAGAGCCTTCCCTGAGGCTCCTGGTCCGCCTGAGGTTGTAGACCCTAGGTTGGAGAACCAGTGGCAGTCTAGCCCTGTCTTGCAGACAGGAAGGGTGGAGAGTGGCTATTATGTGCCAGGGGTTACTACCCCCTACTTTGTGAGTAGGCAGGATCCAGTGGTACCTGGGTGGCCTAGGGCCTGGTCCTGGCCGAGGGCAGCTGGAGAGTACCAGTGGGGTAGCCCAGTTAGTCCCTACCGTAGTTTTAGAAAGAACCCCAGGGGTTCACCGTGGCGTAAAACAGGAGGGTGTCCCTGCAGTTGTGGGCCCGCGTCCTTGTTTTATCGCCCCAAGCAGGGAAGTCCATCACGGTGGTGATTGGTCTGCCCTACGTTTTGGCTGGAAGGGGGTTGTGTTGGACTTGGGCCTTAGGGCAGGTTCACCCCTAATCTTTTTGCTTTTATTTGTGACCCAGTGTTAGTGATTTTTGGGTCTTGGCGCATTTTTTCCCTGTGTCCCAGAGTAAAGTGCGTGCGTGTAGTATGGCTGGCCTGCCCTCCCATAGGAATGCATGGAGAATGTGTGTGTCCATGTTAGTTCCTGATGTGTGGGGAGTGCAGGCTCGAGTTTAGTATGTATGAACTCGTGAGAATGAATGCTGCGCAATGGTATGTGCGGCTTGTATGTGTCTAGAAGGGAAGTGCTACTTCTGGACATTGATGTATGTGTGCAGTGAGGATGCTGGAGGGTGATTGGCTGGAGCTGGCTGGCATGCCAGGCTCCAGGAAGTCTGGATGGGTCTGCCCGGTGGTGAGTGTGAGATCAGCATGAGTGATGTGTGGGAGGAGTGCACCTGGGTCCTGGATGGGCTGGGTTTTTCCCCACACAATGCTGGCTACGCCCCCCTGTGGTGTGTCTAATGACCCTAGTCTCCCCAGTGAATGAAAGGGGTGGTTGGGCCATCAAGGGTACTCCCAAGCCAGCTACAATTGGTTTCTCCCCACCCTGCACCCTGAAGACAAAGGAATGTACAGTATAAGAAGGGGCTGTGTCCCCTTACAATTTGTTCTACTTTTGGATCCTTGCCAGAGGGGGCTGTTGCTGCTGCTGGGGCCAGGAGGACCGCCACTTGGAGTGTCTCCCTGCCTGGAGACCCAGTGTGCTGGCTCTGGCCCTGCCTTGCCCCCCTGCCTTCCTCCAGACCCTGCTGGAACCTTTGCTTTACTCTTAGCGCTTGGGAGCCCCTATTTGCCCACTAGCGCTGTGGAGCGCTTTTCCTTTTACTCCTAGCGCTGAAGAGCGCTTTATTTTACCCCTAAGCGCTGGGTGCGCTTTATTTTGATTCTAGCGCTTTGGAGCGCTTTGCCAGGCCGAGCGAGTGCCCACCTCGCTTTATATTTAATTTGACGCCGGTGCCCACCCGGCATTGACCCGTTGTTTCACCGCCGCAGTCCCAGGATCGAGGAGAAGGCGAGAGGAGGCAGCCGCTGACGTCACGAGGGGGCCGCGCTGGGATTGGCCCAGCTGGCGGAGATTCCCTCGCGTCATAGGACAGAAGCTCTGTGATTGGTCCCGACCTCAGGGACTCCCGTAGCGTCATCCCGGGGCCGCACAGGGATTGGCCAAGCCTCAAGGGCTTCCCCGTGTGCACCCAGGAGACAGCCAAGCCGCCCAGAAGGAGAGCCGACCGAGAGTGAGAAGCGCCGCCCGGGAAGCAGCCGGTGAGTGCGGGGGCGTGCCTCTTTGTTCCCGAGCGGCCCCAGTTGGCAGAGGGCCGCTCCAACGTGGGCAGCATTTCGTTGTAGGAGCCAAGGGATCCGGGGGCAATTGATCTTTGTCGAGCCTGCGAGGCTCCCGCCCTATGTATAATTACGAGCCCCGAGGCTCGAGGGGGCATTCGTTTTAAGAGCCCACGAGGCTCCAGGGACCTGCATTTGTTCTTTGAGCCCCGAGAGGCTCGAGTGCCGGCACCCTGGCCCATTGAGCCCTGAGAGAGGCTCTTGAGCGCCCATCATTGGTTTAGAGCGCAGAAGCTCCTTGGTGCCAGCACATTTGTTTTGCGAGCCAGAGAGGCTCTGGGGACACGAGTGTGGTCAGTAGCCCCGAGGCTCCCACACAGTGTCTCCTCCCCACCAGTGTTCTTGAGCCCACGTGGCTCCAACGTTTGCCTACCTGCTATTTACAACTGTCCAGCACTTAGTGGACAGTTGCTACGTTTAGGCTTTGTTCTTGGCTGCCTGCGCAGCCTTCCCTGACATTGGACTCAGGGCATTCCAGCCCCTTGCGAGGCCAGTTGGCCTGGGGGACAGTTCTAGTGTTGTGCTTCATGCACCCTGCGCAATTTGTGATTTACTTGTGAATTTGATTCCTGCGCAAATGTTCTACCTGCACCTCTGAATGTGTTGTAATGTTTCGTGTGCCATTGTTTGTTATTACCTTTGCTAAAAGTGACCTTCTTAGGTGATTGTTTATGTTTTATCCCCTTTGCTAAAAGTGACCTGCTTAGAGGATTGTTTGATATTACCTTTGCTAAAAGTGACCTGCTTATGTAATTGTTTATGGTTTATTTCCCTTTGCTAAAAGTGACCTGCTTAGAGGAATGTTGATGTTTTATTGCCTTTGCTAAATGTAACTTGCTTAGGTGATTATTTTAGGTTTCCTTCCCTCTGCTAAATGTGACTTGCTTAGGTGATAGGTTTTCCTTCCATAGGTCCTGATGATAAGGTCCTAGTTCCCTGCGTGATTTCCCTACAGTGTTTAGGGTGGCATAGGAGGTATTTACCCTTTACCAGTAGTTACTGGTTGTATGCTACATGTAACCATTTTATGTGCTAAGTGTTATACCTACAAGTGTTATTTCTAAAAAGTGCATACCCCTGACAGTGGTCCAGGTGGCCCTGTCCTGTACATAATCCCTTGTAAATCTTGCCCGTGCCTGTTGGCACATTGTAAAGTGTGTGTGTGTGTTATCTAATGTGTTTTTATTATTATAATACAAAGGCTATTTTTGATATAACCTTGTGTGGAGTTTCCTTTGTAGTGGGCCTAGGGTGTTGTCGCTGGGGTGCGCGCGCAAACGCTTTACACATCGCCTCTGAGATTAGCCTTGCTGCTCGCGTCACGTTACCTAGAGGGTGAGCGGGGGTTATCTTGGTGTGTGACTCCCTTGCCCTGACCTTAGAAATGGTGATCCCTGACTGACCTTGGCGTGAGCCGTGGCCGGCCGGGGGTCCCGTTTCTAACATTGGTGGCTAGCGGTGCGGATTGGACTTGCGTTTGCGCTGTACCACAGTGGCGACAGGCCACATTACAAAACTCTGCAATTTTAGATAACCACATTTTGGGGATTATTGTTTTTTAGGGAAGTTCAGTTTTGCTTCTCCTGAAAGGTGTCATTTTGTAATTTCTGTCCAGTACATTTGTTCCCCGCCCTGCTTCCAGAGTTTGGTACCTGTGTCACTTGTGGTCAGGTTGAGAAAATCAGGGGTGGTAGAAACTGCCTTACCGGTCCGAGGGGAGGGTGTGTGTGAATGAGTGGTGTGTTACACTGGATAGTGGAGTGCAAGTTCTCTGAGATAGGAATCTTGCTGAATTGTGTTAATTGTGTACTCCTGTGTAAGCTCAGACCCCCAGGTTCTCTGTGTCAAACTCTTCTTGAGAACGTCCGCCAAAATGGAGCCTGTTTTTGATCTCTGTTGTCTTTTTAGGTACAGTAGGTCAGAGCTGGTCAGATTCTGTGAAGAGGGAGGCATGGAGGTGAGTGAGTTGGATACTCAGTCCCAGCTTAGGGACAGCCTGATCCAATGGCAAAAGGGTCAGTGGGATCTTGAGCACAGTGAGAGAGATAGGGCCCGGGCCGCACGTCATGAGGATGGTGAGTCTGTTGGGAGCCCTGAAGAATGTGAGTTGTATGATGATGACAGTGGATGGATATCAGCAGATAGTGAGGACCCCATAGATAGGGAGTCCCTTGCTGGGTCCAGTGTCAGTACCAGCGCCCCATCCCTTGTTCTGTCCCCAGAGGAGTGGTTGGATAGGAGGGAAGAGCGGGAGCATCAGCTAGCGATGGAACAGCTCAGGTTGGAGCACGCCAAGCTAGAGGCTGAAAGTGCCTTGTTCAGGGAGAAGGTAGCCCTAGAGGATAGGTTATCCCCTGAGTGCAGTTGTGGTTTTCTGGATTCCCCAGGGAGGGTGGAGTCCAGTGGTGGCAGCTTTTTAAATATAAGTGTAGACAGTCCCACTCCCAGTTCCCCGAGTGTGGTGCCTGTTTCCCCAGAAGAGGAGTTAAGGTTGAGATTCAGGAACCTTAGGAAACTGTCTCACCAGTCTTGGGAAGAGTTTGTGGATGAATGTCAAGGTGCACTGTCTGATTGGCTAGAGGTTCACATGGGAACTGAGTTTGCCAAGCTATTTGATCTGGTTCTAAGAGAGCAGGTGCTCAATAGTTGTTTGCCAGGGTTGCGCCAACACCTGTTGGAATATGGGTTGACTGATCCAGACACCCTCGCAGAGGAAGCAGAGCGCTGGGACAGTGCGAGAGGTTCTTTAGAGTCACTAGTGAGTGATTCCAACAATAGTGGGTCAGGTTTCCTCCAACCCAGCGTGGTGGAGGAGGGTGAGAGTAGCCCAGCTGGGTCCCAGGTTAGTGAGGAGGGTGTAGGGGCTGACTGCCTGCCTCAGTGGAGCGGGAGTGAGTGTGTGACCGAGAGTCCCCAGACGCCCGAAGCCCTGTCACAGAGCCTGGATGGTTTCTTTAGGGAACACCAGGATGGGAACCTAGGCTTGCCTGTTAGTTCACTTGAGGGAGATCTCCTAGTGGGTAGAGGACCTGGAGCATCTGTAAGCGGAGCTTCTATGGTTCTAGAGTCTGGCAGTACCGCTCCAGTAGGGAGGGTACAGGAGTCCAGTACCAGGAGTGATTGGGGGATAGGATGTGAGTCCCCAGAAGTCCTGGAGTGCCAGGCATTGGTTCCACCAAAGGTTTTAGACCAGAGGTTGGAAGGCCAGGTTCAGGATCCGCCTGACCTGAAGGGTGGGACTACTGTAATCAGTGTCCTGACCAGTTCTTTTTCCAGAGGTACCGCCCCGGTTGGGAGGGAGCAGGACTCTGGAAGGGGGTGCAGAGGGTGGGAGAGCCCACCTCTGACCCCGGTACCACCTGAGGGGTTAAACCCTAGTTTGGGAGAATGTTGTTTAGAGGGGACCCCTCGCAGGAGGAGGAGGAACCCTAGGAGAAGAGGTAAGGGGAGGAGAGCCTTCCCTGAGGCTCCTGGTCCGCCTGAGGTTGTAGACCCTAGGTTGGAGAACCAGTGGCAGTCTAGCCCTGTCTTGCAGACAGGAAGGGTGGAGAGTGGCTATTATGTGCCAGGGGTTACTACCCCCCACTTTGTGAGTAGGCAGGATCCAGTGGTACCTGGGTGGCCTAGGGCCTGGTCCTGGCCGAGGGCAGCTGGAGAGTACCAGTGGGGTAGCCCAGTTAGTCCCTACCGTAGTTTTAGAAAGAACCCCAGGGGTTCACCGTGGCGTAAAACAGGAGGGTGTCCCTGCAGTTGTGGGCCCGCGTCCTTGTTTTATCGCCCCAAGCAGGGAAGTCCATCACGGTGGTGATTGGTCTGCCCTACGTTTTGGCTGGAAGGGGGTTGTGTTGGACTTGGGCCTTAGGGCAGGTTCACCCCTAATCTTTTTGCTTTTATTTGTGACCCAGTGTTAGTGATTTTTGGGTCTTGGCGCATTTTTTCCCTGTGTCCCACAGTAAAGTGCGTGCGTGTAGTATGGCTGGCCTGCCCTCCCATAGGAATGCATGGAGAATGTGTGTGTCCATGTTAGTTCCTGATGTGTGGGGAGTGCAGGCTCGAGTTTAGTATGTATGAACTCGTGAGAATGAATGCTGCGCAATGGTATGTGCGGCTTGTATGTGTCTAGAAGGGAAGTGCTACTTCTGGACATTGATGTATGTGTGCAGTGAGGATGCTGGAGGGTGATTGGCTGGAGCTGGCTGGCATGCCAGGCTCCAGGAAGTCTGGATGGGTCTGCCCGGTGGTGAGTGTGAGATCAGCATGAGTGATGTGTGGGAGGAGTGCACCTGGGTCCTGGATGGGCTGGGTTTTTCCCCACACAATGCTGGCTACGCCCCCCTGTGGTGTGTCTAATGACCCTAGTCTCCCCAGTGAATGAAAGGGGTGGTTGGGCCATCAAGGGTACTCCCAAGCCAGCTACAACTGGTTTCCCCCCACCCTGCACCCTGAAGACAAAGGAATGTACAGTATAAGAAGGGGCTGTGTCCCCTTACAATTTGTTCTACTTTTGGATCCTTGCCAGAGGGGGCTGTTGCTGCTGCTGGGGCCAGGAGGACCGCCACTTGGAGTGTCTCCCTGCCTGGAGACCCAGTGTGCTGGCTCTGGCCCTGCCTTGCCCCCCTGCCTTCCTCCAGACCCTGCTGGAACCTTTGCTTTACTCTTAGCGCTTGGGAGCGCTTATTTGCCCACTAGCGCTGTGGAGCGCTTTTCCTTTTACTCCTAGCGCTGAAGAGCGCTTTATTTTACCCCTAAGCGCTGGGTGCGCTTTATTTTGATTCTAGCGCTTTGGAGCGCTTTGCCAGGCCGAGCGAGTGCCCACCTCGCTTTATATTTAATTTGACGCCGGTGCCCACCCGGCATTGACCCGTTGTTTCACCGCCGCAGTCCCAGGATCGAGGAGAAGGCGAGAGGAGGCAGCCGCTGACGTCACGAGGGGGCCGCGCTGGGATTGGCCCAGCTGGCGGAGATTCCCTCGCGTCATGGGACAGAAGCTCTGTGATTGGTCCCGACCTCAGGGACTCCCGTAGCGTCATCCCGGGGCCGCACAGGGATTGGCCAAGCCTCAAGGGCTTCCCCGTGTGCACCCAGGAGACAGCCAAGCCGCCCAGAAGGAGAGCCGACCGAGAGTGAGAAGCGCCGCCCGGGAAGCAGCCGGTGAGTGCGGGGGCGTGCCTCTTTGTTCCCGAGCGGCCCCAGTTGGCAGAGGGCCGCTCCAACGTGGGCAGCATTTCGTTGTGGGAGCCAAGGGCTCCGGGGGCAATTGATCTTTGTCGAGCCTGCGAGGCTCCCGCCCTATGTATAATTACGAGCCCCGAGGCTCGAGGGGGCATTCGTTTTAAGAGCCCACGAGGCTCCAGGGACCTGCATTTGTTCTTTGAGCCCCGAGAGGCTCGAGTGCCGGCACCCTGGCCCATTGAGCCCTGAGAGAGGCTCTTGAGCGCCCATCATTGGTTTAGAGCGCAGAAGCTCCTTGGTGCCAGCACATTTGTTTTGCGAGCCAGAGAGGCTCTGGGGACACGAGTGTGGTCAGTAGCCCCGAGGCTCCCACACAGTGTCTCCTCCCCACCAGTGTTCTTGAGCCCACGTGGCTCCAACGTTTGCCTACCTGCTATTTACAACTGTCCAGCACTTAGTGGACAGTTGCTACGTTTAGGCTTTGTTCTTGGCTGCCTGCGCAGCCTTCCCTGACATTGGACTCAGGGCATTCCAGCCCCTTGCGAGGCCAGTTGGCCTGGGGGACAGTTCTAGTGTTGTGCTTCATGCACCCTGCGCAATTTGTGATTTACTTGTGAATTTGATTCCTGCGCAAATGTTCTACCTGCACCTCTGAATGTGTTTTAATGTTTCATGTGCCATTGTTTGTTATTACCTTTGCTAAAAGTGACCTTCTTAGGTGATTGTTTATGTTTTATCCCCTTTGCTAAAAGTGACCTGCTTAGAGGATTGTTTGATATTACCTTTGCTAAAAGTGACCTGCTTAGGTAATTGTTTATGGTTTATTTCCCTTTGCTAAAAGTGACCTGCTTAGAGGAATGTTGATGTTTTATTGCCTTTGCTAAATGTAACTTGCTTAGGTGATTATTTTAGGTTTCCTTCCCTCTGCTAAATGTGACTTGCTTAGGTGATAGGTTTTCCTTCCATAGGTCCTGATGATAAGGTCCTAGTTCCCTGCGTGATTTCCCTACAGTGTTTAGGGTGGCATAGGAGGTATTTACCCTTTACCAGTAGTTACTGGTTGTATGCTACATGTAACCATTTTATGTGCTAAGTGTTATACCTACAAGTGTTATTTCTAAAAAGTGCATACCCCTGACAGTGGTCCAGGTGGCCCTGTCCTGTACATAATCCCTTGTAAATCTTGCCCGTGCCTGTTGGTACATTGTAAAGTGTGTGTGTGTTATCTAATGTGTTTTTATTATTATAATACAAAGGCTATTTTTGATATAACCTTGTGTGGAGTTTCCTTTGTAGTGGGCCTAGGGTGTTGTCGCTGGGGTGCGCGCGCAAACGCTTTACACATCGCCTCTGAGATTAGCCTTGCTGCTCGCGTCACATTACCTAGAGGGTGAGCGGGGGTTATCTTGGTGTGTGACTCCCTTGCCCTGACCTTAGAAATGGTGATCACTGACTGACCTTGGCGTGAGCCGTGGCCGGCCGGGGGTCCCGTTTCTAACAGGGTCGCTTTTAGGAGGCTCTGGCTGGGTGCGCAGAGAGACTGACTGCAGTGCAATAAGTTCAGTTTTGTACAGGGAGGACCAATGGTTTGTTTATTTGTTTATTTCAAGGTCTCAAGGCGTAGCTATGCAGAATATGCTCTCAATGAGAAATCTGAATAGGCAAATTGTTAGCAGGGAGCACTATTCACACAATCATTTTGATAGTGAAATGGTGCATGTTGTGACCAAGGATGGTATTTCAAAGATCAATATTTGTCCAGTTCGCTACTATTTTTGTCTAATGCAATGCCATGCTCGTCACTGCTGCTGATTCAGCCCATTCAGTATGCCCAGTTGTACATTTTCCAAAAACATTTCAATCTCTTTAATCCACCTAGTTATTTCCACATAGTGTTCTTCTTTCCACCTAATAATTGTTCTGAATCTTATTTGTCTCCCTCATTGCCTATTCCTCCCTCAGCCTGACCTCTTCATCTCCTAAGGATGTTCCTCATTTCACCTCCCAATGATTCTAGTTTTATCCTCTCCTTCACCAGCTCTTGACTATCTCATCTCAGTTCCACCACCTGGACCCCTTCTCCCCCTTAATCATCTTTATTACTCTACCTTGCCCTTGCTAAGGCATATAGACTGCATCCTAAATCCCACAGAGACGTAAAAATATTTTGAATGCCAATAACCCTTTCTTGCACATTGTTTTCGTAAGTACTATATCCAGTGCTTAATTTGAGCCAGTGTTTTCCGGTGCTCAGCACCGGCACTTACCTGTAGTTTATCTCTCTTCGGGGCAGATTTACAACAAAGTAACGCAGCACAGTGCAGCAAGTTATTTTGCGGCGCCGTGCTGTGTTACTTTTGAAAGCACAGAGATGCGACATATTTATAAGAATATGTTGCATCTCTGTGCTTCCCCTGCACTGGTGCCCAAACTGCAGCCATGTGCTGGCGCAGACACCTTTGCACCATGGTGCAAGGATGCCTGCGTCGTAGGGAGATTTTTGTTGTGCAGGAAGGGGCACCATCCTGCACAAAAACAATCACAAGAGGCTTTTTCCTCTTTCAGTGCGTGCTGTAGAATGCAGCACGCATTGAAAGAGGAAAAAACGAGGAGAAATGAAAACATTTCTCCTCATCGTGCCTTGCTACGCCACCTTTAGGGTGGCATAGTATTCACACGCATCTCCAGATTTATGATTTCTCGTAAATCGGGAGATGTGCTTGTTCCATGGGTGTTGAGTGGGAACACCCACAGCAACACTCATAGAACGCCCCTTCAACGCAAAGTGCTGCGTGTGAAGGGGCCATATTTACAAGGAGAGGAAAAGTCACGCAGGGTTGCTTTTCTACTCCTTGTAAATATGGAGGAGCCCCCTGCGTCTGGTGGCGCAGGGAGCTTGTAAATCTGCCCCATTCATTTTCAACACCTACACTTATGGCAGTCTGTCACATGGTGGCGTTTTCTGTCTAATTTAGGGATGATCACAGTCACAGTCATTTATTGATTCAATATACATTGAAAATGGCTAATACTTTCTGCCTAAGCCAGTCTTAGGTTTGGGAGCCTAGAATAGTCTCAATTGTCACACTTGGAGGAGTGCGATGGTTAGCGGTTGTGCTGGTCCTGAAAGTGCCTGAGCCCCTCCACCCCTTAAGTACGGAAAACAAGCCCCCCACCACAGGAGCTGCATGGATGTCTGTTACCCCAGTGCCTTGAGAAGTGCAGGTACAGTGCAGTAGCCATGCTGAGAAGGGAGAGCACCGCAACTCTGCAGAGTTCGCACTTTACCCAGTTCCGCGTAACTCTTCAAGTGCAGTTTTTTCTTTGCATTCTGGAATTTGTTGTTCTGCTTATCCTATTCCAAAATAATGATTATTAAAGCGTTGAATATGAATAAACTATTTGTACTGACCTGGGAAAAAAGGAGCACTCTGAGAAATGCCAGGATTGCTGCTCTGAGCTCCATGAGTCCAGCTTTATACATATAAATTTTTGCATCTACAAGACATGAAGTAAAAACTCTGGGCTGGAAGAGGTACTTGCGCACGGATTCTGGAACCACGAGAGCTTAGCGCAGAACTTTCGGTCATGTCCCTTAAATGTGCAGAACTTGTTAAAAAGTTATTTTACTATCCTTTAATGGTCAAACTTCGGGTGGGTGAAGTGGCAAACTGGCCCATGTTGTACATGACATCGGCGTGACCTGGCACCAGCTGCCGGCCGCGTATTTACATTTTCCTGCTTGACAGCTCCATAAACAGCACTCTCCACTCTGTGCTGTTGGCGCAGTCAGGACGTGATTTAAAGTTTTTTTTTTTTTACAGAGCACATCCATGCCATGATTGCTGCTGCTGGCTGGCTCTGTGTGAGATACAGCCATGTCTGTAAAATTATTATTATAAATAAGCAGAGTGTTTTCCAGGCTGGTGTTATCACTTAAAGGAAATCGGTCATACTTTATTCCAAAATATCCTGCTTTGCATTTCATGGCTCGCAGCAATTTTCACTTGAGTGTTTACTTGTGACTTGAATCTGCACGTGTGATTGTAATGCCTTCTATTAATGGCCCTCAGCTGCGTCAGTCCTTTGGGTTTCCAGGGATATACTAACACAGGCTTAAAGTGTGAAGTCAACATCATTTATCTGATTGACTGAGCCGTAGAGCTCAAGAGGAGCTGGCTTTAATTTCTGCATGACAATTGCCTCTGAAGCTGTGAAGAATATGCATTCAGACAGAGAAACACAAACAGGGCCTGTGGGTTCAATAACAAGCTTTCAGAAAAAGAAGAGCGTTCATAGTGCAGTTGGCATTAATATTTTTCCAAGATTTAAGCTACAGATGTATTTTCACTTTTCCTGAAATTCACATACTTCTGCCCTTTAAATGTATTTTGGCCGACCCACTGTCGCACTTGGGTGTACTCCGTAGGGCTCTCCCTTGGTGGCTTAGCAGTGCCTGTGAGTATTAATTTTGACCACCCCACCCAGTCTTATCGCCCACAGTTGTCTGCATATTTGTGTTTCTTGGCCCTTATTTCAAATGTAAAAGAGAAAATAGAACTCTTGATCTGCAAAGTGATATTAGCTACCTGGAAATCTAATCTGGCTTGCGCTAACACACATCAAATATGCACCTGTCTCACCAATGTGCGCAACTCAAAGGTTTCTTTCTTTATTAATATTGTTATCCGAGTAAAATTATAATTCTACTTGATGGGCATGGATCTCTCTGGGTTTTAGGGTGGAACTGGAACTATTTTACCATCCAGCTCCCTGCTTTTACCGTGCACCTTTAGAGTTTATGTGTAATTTTTCATTCAGACTGTCCCATCTATGGAGTGAAAGCCTATGGTTGTCCCTTATTTTCCTCGCTCACCGAGTTCTCCGACTCTTTTAAACAAGCTTCCAGGTACTCTGTAAGACCATAAAATCTTCCAAGCACATATGCTGTGAAGCAGCCTGCAACCTTGTGGTACATTACAAAGCCAGATAACATTGCTGTCTCCCAGCCCTTATAAAGTTTGATATCGCCAAATTGAAGTTAAAAATGAAAATTCTCAAAAATGCGAAGACCATCTTATGCATGCTGGACCCTACAAAGGAATCATCAATGTCTGCCATGCCTGGCCATCCCTCTTTGTCTCCGTGACAATAGGACTGGGGCGTCCAAGGGCTCTAGCGGTGCCCACCCACCCTTACCTCCTCATCTTAAGGCTTTGCTGTGGGTGCTGTAGCTGTCACAGGCCATGGCACCTACTAATTTTTTAAGGTTACCACACCTCTGCAGTATTACCTCCAGAACAGCACTGAGCTAACGGTTGTCAGAGAGGCTTCATGCTATACTGACAATTTTACACACCAGGACGGGAGTGTAGGATCACAGTTACACTGCATGGGGTACGGTACCTCCCTGAATACGTGGTGGTGGGGAGGCTCAGGTTCCTAGCAGGTGTCCGGTTAACCAAGCAGCAAAGATTGGGAACTGTCGCAGAGGGTTGCAGGTGGTTTCACCTGTGTGGTCGGGGAAGAACTGAGATCATAAAATGGGCCTGAGCACTATGCAATCATACCCTGTAATCTTAAATGTGTATATAAAGGTAAGTGATGTATATGTAGTGGGAGTACTCAATATTGGCAAGTCACTTGACTAATACATGAATAAACTAATAAATGAATGTGTCCTTAACTGGTGCTCATAAAAAGCACCAATGTTGATGATTAAGTGCTGGTGCTTCACATTGGAAACCACTGGTTTAAATTAGGCACTGGTGTTGATTGATCCACAGCAAATGAAATGAAAAGAAGGTATATGCTCCATTTTCACATGAATCCACACCTTTGAACAGTAGTCAGCTCACAAAACTCTGCACCGGTGCATTCACCGGCTGAGCTGTATTGCTGGAAATGGATGTGGACTTGTGAAGTGCAAGTATTGTGCACACACATCTCTGCATCTGGGAAAATTAACAATCGAGATCTAGTACCAGGACTGGTCTTTGCAACCTGCCAGTAAAGTGGGTGGCATCTGATGGACTCCTGTTTCAGCGCCCCTACTGTAGAGGTCTGTGTATTCTGCAGCTCGCAGGGTCCACTCTCCGGAGAGTAACGGAGGGATAATTTCCCTGCTGCAGTGGTCAGTGGGGGATCAACTGATCATGGAGGGGTAATGCACCTGCTGCAGAGGTCTGTGGGTGATCTACTGGTTACAGGATCCACTCCCAGGAGTGTATCATAAAGTTAATGCACCAGCTGCAGAGGTCTGTGGGTGAGCTGCTGCTCACATAGGATTATTTTAACCAGTAGAAATATGACCATATCTTGAGGTGTGCAGACTAAAGGGTTTTATTTTTGGTTTTGTTGGCAGTATTAACTTATAAATATCAACAACTTTTGAGTGCAACATTTTTTATATTTATATATTGATGGCAACTTATGTGTTTAGCAGGATAGAACAGGTACAGTTTTTGGCAATAAAATATGGCATCCAGGAAGGGTTTTAAATAATCCACGTATTTTCTACAATGTCCTGGACACAAGTATAGTTGGGTATTTGAAATTTTCTTGCAGTGATGGATAGTAAGACAAAAGTTCCAGCATGAACTAATTTTTACAAGACAAGATTTGTGTAGGTGGAATAATTGTATTGAAGCTGTGATAAACTACTTTGCTAACAGTTTTATGGATGAGCCAAAAATCGGTGTTAAGAGATACAACTTTTATTCAAGGAAGCATGGAGAGCAGTATGTTTCTATCTAGAGGGTTTAAGCTAGAAGCTGCGAATCTGAAAACTGCTACGATCATAACTAAATTAATTTTCTACACAAGGGTTGTCTGGTGATCGGAAATTGGCTGTACATGTGAGTGTGAATGTTGTGAAGAAAGACACGAGGGAAATTAAGCTCCCAGCTCCCAGCTCCCAAAGCTCCAGGCCTTGCTCGTTCCATCCCTATGCTGGCTCACCACTGCCCTGCATCTATTGCCTCAGTCCACCACCAGTCAGTATGCGGAATGCTGTAAGGGCTGGGTTGCCCAACTCAGTAAGTTCTGAACTACTACACTATGATGTGGCAATTATTATGCCTCCGTGTGCCACGGCCCCCAACAATCATTCTACCCATAGCTATGGGATCACACAGACACACATATAGGCATGCTTTGTCACACACATACTCTCACGTGCACACAAGACCTGTCGTCCAATCAACTTAACTGGAAAGTGGCTGTGCAGATACAGGATTTGTAGTGTTTCTGTGGAGATCATAGAAATACCACAGGGTGTCATTGGCTCCCAGGGTGCAGGAAGTAAGTGTGGGAGTCAGTCACTAGAGAGGAGCTGTAATTCTACCCATGCAAAGCAACATTGAGCAAGGCCATCAGGAGTCTGGGATTGGAGAAATGCAACCAGCAGCTCTCTGCAGTGATGGTCCCTGGTAGGAAAGTTCAGAGCAGATGTGGGGTTAGAAGAAGGGGTCAAAGAGCTATAACTGGGGAGGGAAGGGAATGAGAGGGCTGAGACAGATTTACACTGAGGGGCAATATAGGACTGGGCATATTGGAGCTGCACCTGCCAAGGCTGGTGAAGTGGCTGGGGGTGTAAAAGGGTAAAGTCTTTATTCCACGAATGTCATAAAAGGCAGTCGTCTGCTGCAATAGACACTTCATGAACTTGAATAACTGGGTTTTTAGAGTTAGGCCAGGAGTAGAAATTGAATCCTGAAGGTTACAAATAAACTCGGATGTGGTAAATCCCAAGAACCTGAGATCCTGGGGACCTGTGTCTCTGCTGTGTACTAAATGACACAGAGTTTCCCACATATAAGAAAAAAGAGACACAGTGGATATTGATGGACACAGAATGATGTGAAAACCCTTCCCTCTTATTAATTCTCATTTTTGTTTGCTTGTTTTATTTTGCCACTGGTTTTGCTGCTACCACAGAGGAAAGACATTCTGCCAGGTTAGTCCAAGTACTAGTAAAAGTGGACGCTGTAGCAGTCCTGAAAGGTGAACAGGAAGTGGAAGCCCTGCAGAAAGGTGAGCCTGGATGTCTACCTTTAGGTAAAGCTACAATCCTGCAGTGGTGTTTGGTGTTTAAAAAGGGGAGAGTGGCGGCGAGAAGTTTGGTAGTGAGTAGGAATGTAGATGGTGCGCCACTGGAGTTAGGAAAGTGTTGTTAGCGCAGTACGCAGTGTGGGCGCTTTTAAATAAAGGGCTACCCTTGAAAGACCCACTCAGCTAGTGACTGTAGTTGAAATTAGTTGGAATAGAAACATGTCATTGCAAAGGGTTTGTAAATAGTGAGCATATTCTTGTAATGTGGGGCATTGGTAATGATGATACTTATATGTGTATAAATTAACAGCACAAAAGCTTAACAGGTCCCATTTAGTCTGTTTGTTCTCCTATCTATGCAGGACTTTGAGATCTTGTTTAATGTAATGTCAATGTGTATTTGGCAACCTGCTGTGTGAGACAATATTTTATTTTTTTCTTAGTAGTTTAGTAGTTTAGTTTGTGTTATGTTATTGAGTGAATGAATCCACTGCAGTCACTCAATCCATGTTACTTAATGTTCTGCTTAAGGGAATTTTGTCTTTATTCTTTTTCATGGCATGCATACTTTGTCTACAGGATGAATCCTAATCAACTAGGGCTCTCTATGTTGCCATTGTTTAAAGTCATGATTTCTAGCTGTATTCTTCCCTACTTCATATGAACTGCTTGCTGGTGTTGCAGGGATTCTGCTCATATGCAGAACTATGCACAGGATTATGAGACCTTGGTGCATAGGGGTTGTGCCTTCCTACCGCCTTATTACCCAAGAGCCCAGGACCGACTAGCTATAGTGTCTCACTCACTCTCCTATCACACCCGGAGTAACAAATGATTGGACACCCCAGAACACAACACTCTCGGATCTCTCAGGAATCGCAGACACAAGACACACCTTTTCGCTCCCTTACTCATACTCATCCACAATAAGATCAAAAGGAAACACAAAGATAGTTTTAACCATTTATTTTAATTAACGTGCTCTTCGATGCAGTATACGTGCCACAACAAGCAAAAAGAGTCATATTACCAATATGGTTAGCACTGCAGTAAGGCCATACATCATAAAGGGAGACGTCATTATATGAAGACAGTGGAAAAAGGACTACAGTGCCTAAGCTCCCTCCCTCCCCTTGGTAAGTATATGGTAATATGTCATATCATAGTAACTAGACACAACTTCGTTGGTGTTTCCATGCATTTAATTTTTTAATTTGTTTTGACACTGGTTTTGCTGCTACCACAGAGGAAAGACATTCTGCCAGGATAGTCCAAGTACTACTAAAAGTGGACGCTGTAGCAGTCCTGAAATGTGAACAGGAATATATATTATTATATAAGAGAAGATCTCTCGCCTTTGTCAGCAAACTCCATACCTCAGGACATAGATCGTATTCCTGCATCACAGGTGCGTGTTGCACTTGCTCTTCTCCATGGAACGGCCCCTCTCCAAGTATGTGTCACCTAAGCGCACATCCCCACAATAGAAGTTACCGCCTGTAGCAGCTGCACTGTTTTGTTTTGTCTAGGCTCAAGGGCCTGTCCAGAACAGAATAACAAGAGACATTGTTTATCAACCTTGCTCACAGTGTTCAGACTAAACTCCAGGAACAGATAGAGAATAAGCACAGCAAAGTGTTCTCAGGTGAAAGGTAGAAACTGAGACGTGCAAAACAAAAGCATGTAGTGTTGTGCGCAAAAGCAGCATCATGGCAACCCGGCTCATGCTAATTTAACAATGTCTCTAATGCCCCTATCAACCATGTGACACTGGCTATTGTTTGTATCCAGCACAGATACTGTAAGCCTCATGGCAGTGAAAGGGTCGGGCCCATTTGTAATGGATCTTTCTAGAAATGCCTACTGATGAATCTTTTAAGCAGCATGAGTGTGAAGGGGAGAAAATCAATTGAGTCAACAAACCAATTCAAGGTAACTCACCTTGATAATTAATAACCCACGGACAACTGGGACAGGTTAGTTAGATTTAATACAATGCCAAAAATAGGACATTGACGCATCTCAGTACAAACGTATAATGGTACAGAGGAAAAAAGAAAAAAGCCAAATTATTTTAGGTACCCCTTTTTCTTACTTCAATGATGGGCACAGCCTAGGACGGACGTTTCCACGCTGTTCTCCATGTTCCTCTTCGGCAACATTTTGTCCTTGGTTCCCTACTCATGCCTTCTTTTCTGCGAAACGGAGTCTCTATCACCTTATGGCATACAGTTGTAACTTCTCCTATCCTTGCCTAGCTGCTAAAACAAGGACATTACTATTCCTACGAGAAAGCTTCTCCACCTGCAATAAAAACGTGAGAAAGAGAAACTCCACAGTCCACATGAAATTTTAAGTTAATTCAGAAAGAGAACTACCCCAAGGCCTGGTATTTCAGGCCTATGATTTAAGCGCACAACACACAAGTACGTATTTCAATCATTCGTATTACATAATTTCAGTTTAGCACACCTACAATATAATTTTGCTAATGCTCATTATCTAAACTAAAATGAAGCATCGGTATTAAACTAAAACTAAAACATTGTGAATCTTCACATGAGTAATTCTAACCATCACATTAATAGCCTATGTTATTTAGTTCATCGTCTAGATAATTGCTAAAACATGGCATGGCATGCATTAACATAGTTTATATTTCTAACAAACATGTTTACATAAAACAGGATTATATGTGGCTCCTCTCTACATGTGATTATGATGCATCCCTGCGAGTGAATAAACCCCAAAGCGAAAATTCTATTCATTCAGCAGTGTAAATTAAGACATATGCCTTTTCATAAACAAGCTCTGTTGATGGGCATGAGCAGCTAGCAAGGATGTATTTGCAAAGCAACAGGAATTGTGTGTGAAAAGGCAATTAGTGATTAATGTCCCAGTCTAAAAATATCACCATTACATCTGGGGTGAGGCAGATGTTGCCAGTGTGCTAATCTGAGAAATGCTTCTAAGTCAAACCATCACCGTGAGCAGGCCCTGTTCTTATAGTTACAATGGATTTCAATAACATAACATGTATCAGATATAAGAATGGGGCAACTGTTTAAATTGTACCTTGCAGTATTACAACATGTCTGTAAAGCACTTTCTGGCATATTTCAGAGACTTTGATAATAAGCCATTAGCATTAAGGACTTTCTAGCATTCTGCATTGCCTGTTTCATAGTAGTGAGTTTGCACTACTCACTACTGTTTGTTCTGTGCACTGTTATCTTGCATCTCATTTTTACTTTATGCACTATATAGTGTCAAAGCTTACACCTCATTTTTACTTATTCACAGGGGCCAGCGATTGACCCAGTAACTGGCAGCAAGGCCAGCGTTACTGCAAGACTCAAAGCACTGCCCTACTCCATCACACCACTTGGATCACTAGCTCATTTTCAGTTATACAAAATGAATACAGTTGACCAGCTACTCCTCACACCATTCTCTAGGCTGAAAGAAGAAGAGAAAATGCAGGTCAAAAGTTTAGGGCCTGATAAGCCTGAAATCAAGCTTGAACAGTCTACAAAAGAATGTGGCAAAGATTACACTAGAAAATTCACTTCTACATGGTATACAAGGAACATCTGGCTTACTGCTAGCACTACAAAAAATTCGCTGTTCTGCTTTCCCTGCTTACTGTTTGGTGGTGAAGTACCATGGACAAAAACAGGAGTTACGGATTTAAAGCATCTCTCTGAAAAAATAAAGAAGCACGAGGCATGTAAATCGCACCTAGATAGCTCAATAAAGCTTGCCATGTTTGGAAGAATGAATATTGCTTCACAGCTGGATGACAGTTATCGCATTGCAATAAGAAACCATAACCTAGAAGTTGATAAAAACAAACAGGTACATTTTATCTAAATTGATTGACTGTGTGCGTTTTTGTGGCGCTTTTGAATTGGCATTACGTGGTCACGATGAGCAGGAAGGCTCTTCAAATAAAGGAATCTTTAGAGGCCTAGTTGATTTTGTTGCTAGCTTAGACAGTGCAATGGACACTCACTTAAAATCCGCAACAGTTTTTGAAGGCACTTCCAAAACCATCCAGAATGAACTCCTGGACTGCATGTTGGAAGTAACAAGAGAAGTCATAATACAGCAGTTGCGTAGCTCTGACTTTGTGGCTATCCAGGCGGACGATACGACTGATGTATCCACACAGACTCAATCCGTACTGGTTTTCCGCTATATTGATGCCAGCAATAAAGTTGTTGAGAGATTCTATTGTTTTAATCAACTAAAAGATTCATCTGCTCATACAATTGCCACAACTTTGCTTCAGGAACTTAATAATGTTTTCCCAGAGATCAGTGACAAAAAAAAAGTAATTGCTCAAAGCTACGATGGAGCTAGTGTGATGAGTGGCAGCTCTGGAGGAGTCCAGAAAAAAGTTAGAGATGTTTACCCCAATGCACATTATGTGCATTGCTATGCTCATCAACTTAACTTGATTATGGAGCAAGCAGTATCAAGGATCTCAAAAGTAAAACATTTTTTTGCTATTGTGGGTGGCCTTCCTGCTTTTTTCTCACGATCTCCAAAAAGAACTGAAGTTCTCCAGGACATAGTTTCTAAAAGACTCCCAAAAGTGGCTACAACTCGCTGGAATTTCCACATACGCACTGTCACTATGATATATGATTACAGAGAAGACTTGAAAAAATGCTTTCGGGCCATTGAAAGTAGTGGTCATTTTGAATCAGTTGCTGTACGCGAGGCGCATGGATTCATCAGAACATTGGAAGACAGGGAGTTTCTTTTCTTCCTTTTTTTATTTTATGACATAATGCACCAGGTGGACATTTTGTATAACCAGCTACAAAAGCGGGACATAGATGCCTTATATGTACAAAACAACCGATTTTGTCACCCAAATCACCCGTGTAAGGGCATCTGTTGACAATCTAGATGCTAGACTGCCAGTAGAATCTAAGTTTTCAAGCCACAGAACTGATTTAAAGGTCTTGGTCCAAGTTGCCAAAGAAGTTTGTGATACTATCATTGTCCACGCCAAAGAACGCTTTGAATTTACCAAACATCTTGTAAGTGCTACTTTACTCCAAAGTGACCACTTTGACAGACATGAAAGATCATTTCCAAACCAAATACTCAATGAAACTATAAAGGCATATCCCATGCTAAACAAAGATAAATTGAACTCTGAACTATCGATCATATATGGAAGGCATGAGTTTCGAAGAGCTACTGGTGCCATTTCTTTATTTGGTTTATTTGTTGAAAATAATCTACAAGAACCATTTTCAGAGACTATGAATCTGTTGAAGATTCTGATCACCACACCCATGACCACAGCAGAGTCCGAGCGGTGTTTTTCAACTCTAAAGAGAATTAAAACATTCTTAAGGAACACTATTATAGAGACTCGTCTGAATGCATTGGCCATGTTGTCTATGGAAAAGGAACTTATCAGAGACATTCCAGATTTTACTAAGCGTACTATTGAGAAGTTTGTTACTCTTAAAGATCGACATGCAAAATTTCTGTACAAAAAGTGAACATGGTTGACACCCAATAACCTTTTTTGGGGGGTTTGACTTATACAGCTAAATGACAATGACACATTTTCAGCATTTTCCTAGTGCTTTACAAATCACAACTTGTTGCTGCTATAAGCTTTTTGTATTCATGAAAAAGATTTGAGTACTTTTCATTTTTCCGTCTTTTGAGTTTGCACTTTGCATAGTTATTTATCTGTGTGTGTGGTCTTTATTTGCCAATGCTGCTTAAAAGTTTACATTTTTTAAATTACAGTTCCTCGTTTAATATTATTGTTCAAATATAAAGAGTGGAAACCAAGCTTTGTCCCTTTAACATATTTGTGTTTATTTAACAATATTTTCTTACCGTGTTATCTACTGGGTGTTTTTTTATTTATTTGTTAATGCCAAATTAAAGTTTACATGTTATACTTTGTTTTTCTTCTGTACATTAAGGGCATCATTTATGAGGCCCCTTGTGCTGCCAGAATGTCACTTTTTGTGACGTTCCATAGCGCAGGAGCCTACTCCATATGTACGAGGCAGCACTAAGCCACTTTATTTGGATTAAGGCTGCCTCGTAAATATGGTCCATTTAAAACAGTTTTCTGCATGCACTGAGTGTTGCTGGGGGTGTTCCCAGCAACATCCATGGCTTTTTGACATTACCCCAGATTTTTGAGAAATCTGTAATCTGAGGCAGCGCCAAAAACAAAGACCTCCCCAGGGGAGGCCTAAGGGAGCCACAAGCACAGCATGGAGAAATATCTTTATTTCCCCTCGTTTTTCCTTTTTCTATGTGTGTTTCCTTCTGCAGCACACAGAGAAAGAGGAAAAAGCCTCTTGTGATTGCCCGCAATGGAGGCACCCTTGCACCATGGTGCAATGGTGCCTGCATTAGGGCACAGCAGCTCATTGTGTGCCGGTGCAGGGGAAAAAGACAGGAATGCACTGTATCTGATAGATACTGTGTATTCATGCCCTTTTTTTGCCATAGGGCAGAGCAACAGGAATGCCTGCTGTGCTGCCCTACAGCAAATAAATGAGGCCCTAAATGAAAACTACTTTGTTCAATGATTTTTATTTTATTTATTGTTATGCTCTACATTTATATGTTTTATTATTTATGTTTTAATTTAAAAATTAAAGTTTTTTTGTTAACTCCTTTTTCTCCATTGTCATTTTATAAACCATATCTGTTACTTTCACTATATCTCTGCCATCCACCCAAAATCTTGTTGTCAGGTTTGTATGTTTTGCACCTCAATTTATGTTATGTGGACCTTCTGTCTGTGTTCATTTATGGTATATAAATGTTATATTTTACAAACTAAACACAGTTTGCTGGAATAAAATTTCAGTTTGTCCGGCTAATCTTAAAAAAATCAAGGATGAACTGCAGTCCTGGGATGGATCTCTTTGGCAATCTAATTTTTAAAGTACTTGCAATGTTATCAATGGTGTGAGCCTTGATGACTTCATCATCCAATACAGTAAAGAGGCAGAGATGTGTTACAGGTAGAAAACACTTAGAGGGCCTGTTTCCATTGGTTGTGTGCTTGGCTTGGGGGTCATTTTGCAAGCTGACCAGCTAGAGGATTGGGCAAATTTTTGATATGTTTCTAATGTTTTCTTCTCACTTGTGCTTTAAAATGCTATATTTGTACCCCTGTTTGCAACAATTTGCAGTAAATATGTGGTATAAAACCCACTATTTGAATCCATTTTTTTTTTTAATTTCTTTCTCCCGCACCCTCCTTTTGCAGTTCGGGCTCGCTCGCTTCGCTCGCTCGTTTCTTTCACTACAGTACCGTTTTTCGCCCCACCACTTTCAAAATCCACCAGCCGCCCCTGGTTCCTAATAGCATCCCGAATGGAATTAAGAATACAACGTTTCAGTTGTCCCTCCTCAGCCTTCAACAGAGAGATATTTTACACACGTGATGAACAAAAGCCCCACCTTAAGGGGCGAGCTTTTGTCTGAATACTCTGATCTGACTTCAAACTGGATAAAGTGACTCCAACCCTGGAGGGAGAGGATAAAAAATACGGAAGGAACTACAGATCAGTACAGGCAAAATACACCTCCCGTACTTTCAAGGAGATCAACACTTCTCCAAACATTATGGGCTGCTTCACAGCTTGCTTGTTACTCTTGTCGCAGGGTTGCTGCAGCCTTCTCTGCCAGTGGCAGCTCCTCCGCCAAGGCGGAGGGGCTGTTGCCCCACTGCTGTTGCCCCACTGCTTTTCAAGAGTGTAAATAAAGGAAAAATAAAATGATAATATCTTGTTGTTATTATCATTTTATTTTTTCCTGCTGCAGCAGCTTTCTAGGGTGGGCTGCTCTGCTCTCAGAGCAGGGAGAGGAGTGATGGGCACTATGTAAGTGCACATGAAAGTTTGGTTGGCCGTCTAGGGCCAGCCAAAGCGTCATGAGCACTTTGCAGGTTCTCCACCCAAACTGCATTACATCCTGGGTGGAGAACATGCCCAGGCTCCCAGGCCCTGGCTGAGCGCCGGACCACTGTGCTCAGACCAATCCCAAGGCTGCATTGCAGCGTTGTGATTGGCTTAGGGGAGATTGGGTGATTCCTGTTCCAGCCCGACGCAGAGGAGAGACAGAGGAGAGACTTGGCAATAAGGTACGTTAATTTTTCTTTTTTTTACACCCTCTTACCCCCTCTCTACCCCCGCCACCCCTGATCCGCGTTGGCTATCACTGTTCTTTACATAATTCCAGTTTTAGAGTACACATTGCCAAATGTAGCATAGTAGAGGATAAATGTGAAAGCCTAAAGTGCATTCAAATCAAAAGAAACACTGCTCCATTTTCAGTCTGGTGAATACCCTGTTAGCCACAACAACTATTTGGACAAGGAATAAATGCAAATATTTGCAGGTCCTTCTAGATAATTAACTCTGTTCTGGTGTTAGGACTGGCAAAGAAAGCTAATTGTCCATGAGTGATCCATAGACAATTGCAAATGTCACGCTGGTGATGACCTTCTACATCAGAGGTACCGTAAAGATAACCAGCCTGTTCCCTGATTATTGGATTTCCCTGCCTCATTCACAATGGCAATCTTCTGCTGGTCACACTGGTCAGAGAGGTACTCAATGAGGAGGCTAGAGGAGGTTGCAAACTTTACCCTTGCACAAGAAAGGACACTCATAGGGCCAACATGAATGCAAATCCAAGATTCCAACGACTGCCTAAGGGCATCACACATTACAAATGTTGTCTTCTAAATGATGACCCACACTAAAGCAAACTACCAGATTGAAGAAGCTGGACACCTACAAGGATCAAGAACACTGGTACTCATTTCCCATCATTGTTGAACATGCTGCCAACATCAACATCTCAAGAGCTTCTGCTCTCTGCGGTCTGACCTCATGTCTTCACCTGCAGGAACTAGAGGGCAATGATGTAATGCCTGGGCTGCCTACAGTTACTGGATCACAAGTACATCCAAAAGTGTTGTGCTTGATCCCTGCCATCAAAATCCTGGTGATTCAGCAGCAGCAAGGTTAGAAATTGAGGAGCACTCGTCAACTTTAACTCAAATAGTCTAATCTAATCCAAGGGTGCTGCACTACCGTATTGTGTTTGGCTAACACAAAAAAGTGAAAAACAGAAAAATTAAGTAGGGGGAACCTACTTGTAGTGTGCACTGTTCCTATGGGAAAAGAACCCCTTTTCCAACAATTCGGTATCAATCAAATATTAATAGTTAACATAAAAATATCAAAAGTTACACTTTCAGTTTTTTTAATTTTTGTTCATTGTTCAACATAATATACAACAATTCCTTATTGTTTGTACTGAAGAACATCAAGAATGTAAAACATAACATTGATTTATATTCTTAAATTCAAATGAATAGCAAATCAGATACGCTATTTAATCATATCTTTGTTGGCAAGAAAACCAAGGGCCATGGTAACTATGATTCCATAAAGTTAATTTTCTGGAAACATGGTGCCCAATGCATTTCGGGACCTGAAGGTACCCTTCTTCAGGGGAAAAATCCTATAAAATATATACAAACATATAATCAGTTCTTGTAATTACAATATAATGTACACAGCATATTGTCATTGAAATCACATAACAAACTGAGAACTGTTATTGTGCGACACTTGAGGGGGGAAAAAAACGGTTCATTCAATAATGACATGATGTTGTTTCAATCCAATCAAAAAAAGGGAACATACATAGCATAAGTCCTCAAGTAGGATACTATTACATAATGTCTTCCTAATCATTCATGAGTGACAAGCAACACATTTTAGTTCTCATAAATATTACACATATTACACAGTATTACATTGGAGTTCAAGCAATTATCCATGCTTGAACTCCAATAGTTATAAGCCAAATCCCTGTGGTTTTCACGGTTATCTCTACTGCCATATGCACATACCTTGTCTACTGTGTGTGACTTGTGAGGTGGAATCCTATATTCAGGTTTTAGAGAACTTTCCTTTTCCAGGAAACGTGGTGTCTACAATCGAAAGGGAAACGGAACGGTACTATAAGCTAAATGTTTAGGGTGGCAGAAAAAGGGTATATGTAAAAAAGAGAGGCGGAATTACCTAAATCGTGACAGAACTGAGAGACGGAGGTAACCTTCTGCTGCTCAACTCTGTTGGTCAACGTATGTGGGTTTCAAAACCAAGCTGGTAAATCTGGGGAACTGTGGTAATAATACAATGTAACAGTCAATAAATACATGACTGATCACTACTGGGAATCAAAATGTCGAAGGACATTAGCGACCAACACATACCTGCAACAGTGTCCCTAGTGTAGCAACGCGATGTGAGGTATCAATCCGGTAAGAAAAAACAAACGCCCAATGCTTGGTTCGCAGCTTGACGAATCTAAATAAATGAGTGAATTGCATGAATAAAGTGAGAAATGTACAGCGCAGTTACTTTTTACTGTTAATCGAAAAAAAGGGGAAAAGGAAGAATGGCTTAGGCCTGTATGAATGTACCTCCAACTTTAGTAACCAAGGTTAAGGTTGTATCCGGGGTGTCGAGCTCGTGCTGCTCACGGTAGCGGGGTAGTATTAAGTTGCAGTCTCCTGAATGACAGAAAACAGCCAAATATAAGATACTACGCTATGAGAATGCTGTGCAATGTTAGCTGGCAAACAATTGCTTCTGAAGAGGTCTCTTCAGGGAAAAAATTGTATAACGTAGAACAAAAACAAATGTTTACCTTGGTGTTGGAAGGTTAACCGAGCTCCGATGTGTGTTGACTACGAAAAGTCAATGACGCGCGCAAGGATACCATACATGCATTTGAAGAGTTCCTGCACCTACGGAAGATATATGGGAAATGTAGTCCTGTGCATATAGAAGGGGGAAGTGAAAGTACGTGTTTCGTACGGAGTTTAAAAACTTATGTTGTTAACCTTGTATTATGCAAGTGCGCAATCTTGTCAATCTTAATGCCTAAGAATTATGAACGGAGACAGAAAGCACTTTTGATCGTGTCCTGACTGTTATGCAAAAGGACCAGAGTTCCCAGACGAAAATGTTCATGAGAGAATGGTTTCTCTACAACATAATAAGTATATGTTGGGCCTAATAATTGTCTTTGATGCACGGATCATACATTGTTAACAGGTGTGCAAGTATAAAAATATACTTAGGTACACCGAGTGATCTCATGTGTTTGGCTATAATGTGGTATGTGGCCTGTAAATCCTACCTCCACGCAATGTTCTTATGAGAAAAAAACGGAAAAGAGAAAAGAGGGGAATCACCTACTATTTCGAAATTGTATTTGCCTATTCTTTATATAAATGCCACTAAAGATGGAAATAACTACTTGATGCAAATTCCTGGTAGTGAGAAACACACGAAGATCCGTGAGTATCTCCAACAGACTATAGTATCCTATTATGGACATCAACATTTCCAAACATGACAATGCAAGTGTATTCAACAAGATCCATCCCGGATCCTATAGTTGTGTAGCTTACAATAGACTGTATTATTTAAGCAAGGAGAACAAAAGCCTATACATATTAATTCTAAATGCGTTAGAGTGCAATGAATAAAAATAATGAAATAAAAAATAATAACATCACTCATAGAATGTCAACAACATATCACAATATATCCCAAAAGAGTTGAGGAATTGAAGTGTCTACCATTGTATATGCTATATATATCAAACAATTGAACCCTGTATTATAGAAAACATCCCAAATCTATTCGATCATTTAAACCGTAGGGAATTCCTGTGCACAAAAAAGTCAATCCAGTATATTTCACGCTGTAGTAATTTAGTAGAATTGTCTTGACCATCTTTTTTAGGTACTACCTCTATAACCTGAGCTCTTAATTGTGCAATGTTGTGACTGTTCTCATCCCTATGGATGGCTATCGGGGTGCCCTTCTTGGCCCTAATGGTGCTCTTATGCTCTGTAAGCCTAGTTTTTAACTTTCTTTCTGTTTTGCCCACATAAAGTTTGCCACATGGGCATTTGAGACAGTAAACAACGTTAGTGGTGTTGCAATCTGACGTGTGCTTAAGTTTGATACTTTTGCCTGTCATTGGATGGGTCAAGGTATTTCCGACAATGATGTTATTACAATTCACACAGTTCCGGCATTTCATTGTGCCTTTGTACTCATGATTGGTTGCGGGACACTTTGGCGTCCAAATTTTATCTAGAAGATTGCGACCTCTAGTATATGCAAATATCGGTCTATCCTGAAAAATTCCATTAAATTCACTTTCATTTTGAAGAATTTCCCATCTTTTCAATATGCTCTGTTTAATTTGTCTAGCAGATATGGAATATTTCGACACGAATGTGAATGCATTTTTAGGTGTCTTATTGGTCGGTATCAATAATGTCTGGCGATCAATTATTGCTAATCGGTCTATGCATTGGTTCAAAACTTTAGTGGGGTAGCCACGCTGTTCAAATCTCCTGCACTGGACAGGTATCTGGTTCTCAAATAACTCCTGTGTTGCGCAAATTCTTTTGATTCTCAAGAGGTGGGAATATGGCAAATTCGTAATCAGACTCATCGGGTGAAAGCTGTTGTACATCAAAGTGTTATTTCTGTCGGTTGGTTTCATGTAAATATCAGACATAAGTTTTTTGTTGCTGCAGTCGTTTGTGACCAGGACATCCAAATAGTGTACAGAGTTCGAACTAATAGAATGTGTAAACTGAATTCTAGGATTTGTACAATCTTGGTACACTTACATTGAGGATACCACCCATTTCTTAACCAAACTTGAATCCATCCAAGAATACTGGCGAGAAGATTGGACACTATGTACCATCGATGTAACAGCACTATATACATCCATTAATCATCAACAAGTAATGGAAGGTGTCGAATGGGCTCTACTGCAAATGAACTTTTCCCAACAAAAAAGCTTGTTCATCTTGAAACTATTACATTTTTGTCTGCATAATAGTTATTTCCAATGGCAAGATCAATTTTTTGGACAGATGACCGGCACCAGCATGGGTTTTTCTGGGGCTCCGGCCTACGCTAATATCTACATGTCCCTTTTCGAACATGAACATATTCACACGAACGATCAATGGAATCAGGGTCTAGTCATGTATGGTCGATACATTGATGACATTTTCCTGGTATGGTCAAAAACTCAGTCAGAACTTGAAAACCTCATCGTAGATCTAAACACCAAGAATCCTAGAATTCAGTTTACACATTCTATTAGTTCGAACTCTGTACACTATTTGGATGTCCTGGTCACAAACAACTGCAGCAACAAAAAACTTGTGACTGATATTTACACGAAACCAACCGACAGAAATAACACTTTGATGTACAACAGCTTTCACCCGATGAGTCTGATTACGAATTTGCCATATTCCCACCTCTTGAGAATCAAAAGAATTTGCGCAACACAGGAGTTATTTGAGAACCAGATACCTGTCCAGTGCAGGAGATTTGAACAGCGTGGCTACCCCACTAAAGTTTTGAACCAATGCATAGACCGATTAGCAATAATTGATCGTCAGACATTATTGATACCGACCAATAAGACACCTAAAAATGCATTCACATTCGTGTCGAAATATTCCACATCTGCTAGACAAATTAAACAGAGCATATTGAAAAGATGGGAAATTCTTCAAAATGAAAGTGAATTTAATGGAATTTTTCAGGATAGACCGATATTTGCATATACTAGAGGTCGCAATCTTCTAGATATAATTCGGACGCCAAAGTGTCCCGCAACTAATCCTGAGTACAAAGGCACAATGAAATGCCGGAACTGTGTGAATTGTAATAACATCATTGTCGGAAATACCTTGACACATCCAATGACAGGCAAA
This sequence comes from Lissotriton helveticus, assembly GCF_964261635.1. NCBI lineage: Eukaryota > Metazoa > Chordata > Amphibia > Caudata > Salamandridae > Lissotriton > Lissotriton helveticus. The sequence goes on from NC_136068.1 coordinate 1,101,001,848, forward strand.
AGTATCAAACTTAAGCACACGTCAGATTGCAACACCACTAACGTTGTTTACTGTCTCAAATGCCCATGTGGCAAACTTTATGTGGGCAAAACAGAAAGAAAGTTAAAAACTAGGCTTACAGAGCATAAGAGCACCATTAGGGCCAAGAAGGGCACCCCGATAGCCATCCACTGGGATGAGAACAGTCCAAAATTGCACAATTAAGAGCTCAGATTATAGAGGTAGTACCTAAAAAATATGGTCAAGACAATTCTACTAAATTACTACAGCGTGAAATATACTGGATTGACTTTTTGTGCACAGGAATTCCCTACGGTTTAAATGATCGAATAGATTTGGGATGTTTTCTATAATACAGGGTTCAATTGTTTGATATATATAGCATATACAATGGTAGACACTTCAATTCCTCAACTCATTTGGGATATATTGTGATATGTTGTTGACATTCTATGAGTGATGTTATTATTTTTTATTTCATTATTTTTATTCATTGCACTCTAACGCATTTAGAATTAATATGTATAGGCTTTTGTTGTCCTTGCTTAAATAATACAGTCTATTGTAAGCTACACAACTATAGGATCCGGGACGGATCTTGTTGAATACACTTGCATTGTCATGTTTGGAAATGTAGATGTCCATAATAGGATACTATAGTCTGTTGGAGATACTCACGGATCTTCGTGTGTTTCTTACTACCAGGAATTTGCATCAAGTAGTTATTTCCATCTTTAGTGGCATTTATATAAAGAATAGGCAAGTACAATTTCGAAATAGTAGGTGATTCCCCTCTTTTCTCTTTTCCGGTTTTTTCTCGTAAGAACATTGCGTGGAGGTAGGATTTACAGGCCACATACCACGTCATAGCCAAACACATGAGATCACTCGGTGTACCTCAGTATATTTTTATACTTGCACACCTGTTAACAACGTATGATCCGTGCATCAAAGACAATTATTAGGCCCAACATATACTTATTATGTTGTAGAGAAACCATTCTCTCATGAACATTTTCGTCTGGGAACTCTGGTCTTTTTGCATAACAGTCAGGACACGATCAAAAGTGCTTTCTGTCTCCGTTCATAATTCTTAGGCATTAAGATTGACAAGATTGCGCACTTGCATAATACAAGGTTAACAACATAAGTTTTTAAACTCAGTACGAAACACGTACTTTCACTTCCCCCTTCTATATGCACAGGACTACATTTCCCATATATCTTCCGTAGGTGCAGGAACTATTCAAATGCATGTATGGTATCCTTGCGCGCGTCATTGACTTTTCGTAGTCAACACACATCGGAGCTCGGTTAACCTTCCAACACCAAGGTAAACATTCGTTTTTGTTCTACGTTATACAATTTTTTCCCTGAAGAGACCTCTTCAGAAGCAATTGCTTGCCAGCTAACATTACACAGCATTCTCATAGCGTAGTATCTTATATTTGGCTGTTTTCTGTCATTCAGGAGACTGCAACTTAATACTACCCCGCTACCGTGAGCAGCACTAGCTCGACACCCCGGATACAACCTTAGCCTTGGTTACTAAAGTTGGAGGTACATTCATACAGGCCTAAGCCATTCTTCCTTTTCCCCTTTTTTTCGATTAACAGTAAAAAGTAACTGCGCTGTACATTTCTCACTTTATTCATGCAATTCACTCATTTATTTAGATTCGTCAAGCTGCGAACCAAGCATTGGGCGTTTGTTTTTTCTTACCGGATTGATACCTCACATCGCGTTGCTACACTAGGGACACTGTTGCAGGTATGTGTTGGTCGCTAATGTCCTTCGACATTTTGATTTCCAGTAGTGATCAGTCATGTATTTATTGACTGTTAGATTGTATTATTACCACAGTTCCCCAGATTTACCGGCTTGGTTTTGAAACCCAGATACGTTGACCAACAGAGTTGAGCAGCAGAAGTTTACCTCCGTCTCTCAGTTCTGTCACGATTTAGGTAATTCCGCCTCTCTTTTTACATATACCCTTTTTCTGCCACCCTAAACATTTAGCTTATAGTACCGTTCCGTTTCCCTTTCGATTGTAGACACCACGTTTCCTGGAAAAGGAAAGTTCTCTAAAACCTGAATATAGGATTCCACCTCACAAGTCACACACAGTAGACAAGGTATGTGTATATGGCAGTAGAGATAACCGTGAAAACCACAGGGATTTGGCTTATAACTATTGGAGTTCAAGCATGGATAATTGCTGGTTAGCATTGTGTAATATTTATGAGAACTAAAATGTGTTGCTTGTCACTCATGAATGATTAGGAAGACATTATGTAATAGTATCCTACCTGAGGACTTATGCTATGTATGTTCCCTTTTTTTGATTGGATTGAAACAACATCATGTCATTATTGAATGAACCGTTTTTTCCCCCCCTCAAGTGTCGCACAATAACAGTTCTCAGTTTGTTATGTGATTTCAATGACAATATGCTGTGTACATTATATTGTAATTACAAGAACTGATTATATGTTTGTATATATTTTATAGGATTTTTCCCCTGAAGAAGGGTACCTTCAGGTCCCGAAATTCATTGGGCACCATGTCTCCAGAAAATTAACTTTATGGAATCATAGTTACCATGGACCTTGGTTTTCTTGCCAACAAAGATATGATTAAATAGCGTATCTGATTTGCTATTCATTTGAATTTAAGAATATAAATCAATGTTATGTTTTACATTCTTGATGTTCTTCAGTACAAACAATAAGGAATTGTTGTATATTATGTTGAACAATGAACTAAAATTAAAAAAACTGAAAGTGTAGCTTTGGATATTTTTATGTTAACTATTAATATTTGATTGATACCGAATTGTTGGAAAAGGGGTTCTTTTCCCATAGGAACGATTCAGCAGCAGCAACAGATGGAGAAAGGGATTCATGGACCTCATAGGGACACTTTCCCTACTCACTCATATGATGAGTCTCTCCTTGCTCCCTTCTTACTCAGAATAATTGATAGGATTGCCACCATTTGTAGAAGGGATCATACTGTAGACAATTCTTTCAAGGTCAGCCCCTTCAAATGCTAGAGGAACTCTACTCACCAACAACTGGGAGCAGACGACTCAGTGTGAACTTTCAATTTCAGCTCTGGAACCCAAATGTAGGAAAGTGTCCCTTTTTGCATGGTTGCCCCCCACTTTTTGCCTACTGTTGATGTACTTTGAACGAGTGTAACCTAGGTTCCTGCCAACCAGGTACCCAGGGTCTATGTTCTTTCCCTAGACTGCACTGTTGCAAAACCCAATTGACAACTCTCTGACCACATGTAAGTCTCTTGTAAAAGGTACCACAGGTACCAAGGGCACTGTGACTAAGGGAGACCTCTAAGGGCTGCAACACTTATTGTGCCACCCTTAGAAACCCTGTACCATTGCAGGCTGCATGTTTTAATGCTGAACAAAGTGAAGAGTCAACATGTGCTATGCCTACAAACCACTGCCCTGGCATGGGTAAACCACCACTCTAGCTGGGTGCACTATACCAGTGGTGAGGGTACAGGTGCATGCGCCCTGTACCCCTACAGTGTCTAAGTCCATTCTTAGACATTGTAAGGGCAGTAATGCCATAAAGAGTACATGGTCTGGGAGTTTGTCATTAAGAACTCCACAGCACCATAATGGCTTTACTAAAACTGGGAAGTTTGGTATTAAACTTCTCAGCACAATAAAACCACACTGGTGCCAGTGTGGGGTTTAATGAAATGCACTCATAGGGCATCTTAGAGATGCCCCCTGAAAAAAGACCTAACTCTAGTGTCCTGGCTGAGTGGCTGCTCGTCAGCTGCCACCACCAGACATGTTTCTAGACCCCTGGGTTGAGAGCCTGCCGCTCCATGGATCCTGAAACAAAGCACACCCTTGGACTAGGTGCCAAGCCTCCTTCCCCAGAATGGGATGGGCCCATGAAAGGGAAGCTTCAAAGGCTTGCCTCCTTTATGAGCTACCCCAGTCATTTGCTGCTCCCAGCAAGTGTCCCCCACCTGTTCTGACCCCTACTTTGGGTGGGAGAACAGGTGGGAAAACCAAGTTAGGAGGAGAGGTATGCCCACCTTTGCTAACCTCATCCCCAGGTGGGTGAGGCAAAGTGAAGCACAACTCTCTGTCCCCACCATCTTGAAGATGGGGGACCCAGCCAACCAGAGTGAGGCTTATGCCCCCTCCCACTCGACGGTGGCATAATAGGGGGTGTACGCACCCCAAGGAATGGACCCATTGGTCATGACCTATCTCTACCTGTAACACCCCTTAGTATTTAGGGGCAACCCTGAACATTGCTTCCTCGGACAAGAAGAAACAAGAAGAAGGACCAAAGAGCCTTGCTGAATAAGAAGAGGACACCAACTCACTTGGCCACAGGCCTACCGGCTGTCCCGACCTCGGCCTCCTACAGTGATCCCAGTGTGCCCTGCAGCCAGCAGTGTCCAAGAACCCGGAGGACCTGCCCTGTCTTCCCAAACTAGACTTTGTCTTCCGTGAGCATCGGATTAGCTCACCCACAGAGCCCATTTGAGGACTAAACTGTTAAAGCCAAACCGATCTTTCAAAGTGTTAAGCAAGTATCAAAAGCTGCAGAGAGGTCAAGGAGAATGAGAAGGGTGGATTCCCCTTTATCAAGGGAGTGGTGAAGGTCATCGATTATATTAAGCATAGCAGTTTCTGTACTGCAACCCTTTCAAAAGCCAAACTGAAATGACTCCAAGAGGTTAAATGAATCGATATGTTTGTCCAATTGGAGTAGAGCGCATTTTTCTAGTGCTTTAGAGAGCAGAGGAAAGTTGGAAACCGGACGAAGATTGTTAAGGTCAGTGGGGTCAGCTGTGGGGTTTTTGAGGATAGGGGAGATTTGTCCATGCTTAAGGGATACGGGAACACAACCGAAGGCGAAGGATGAGTTGATGATCGAGGTCCAATATGGAGAAATGGTGAATTTTAAATCTTGGACCAGGTTAGAGGGGAGAGGATCTCTGGAAAGGGAGGAGGGTTTAAGATTGGTAATGATGTTAAGGACTTCGGGTTCAGTGACTGGACGAAAGAGTTGCCAAGAGGCATTATTTTTTCGTTGGAGGATGGTGGAGTAGGGGTCGGGAGGAAGGGCGACAGGAGGGGGATGCAAAGCGCTAAGGGCAGGGGAGGGTAAGGTAGATGCATTGCTGGTGAGTCATAGGAGGGGAATGGGCGCCCTGTACACCTGGACACAGCATTCTATGGCCCAATTTTCAACAGGCCAAGTCCTGAATATGCCAAGGAACTAGGGCATAGAACTACACTTGAATAGCGACTGCTTCCGTTCTTGTCTTTGCACTCTTTCTGGCCTCACAAGGGTTAAGGTTTCCATTCATGCTTAAGATCGACCGCAACTTATGGAAACCAAAACCCAGCACTATATGCAATGCAGAATTTCAGGATAAGCTGATTTGGTGTTTGTCATAAGAAAGGCAAAACAGGAGGCATATTGGGATGAAATATCGCTTGGGGGTGCAGGGCTAAGCAGATTGTAATTTAGGGGAAATTTCGGCAGCGGGGTGCCTCGCCATCTAATTGGTTCTTTTCACTAATTAAGGACTGAGGCAAAGAAGCTGATTAGAAGACTATTTAAAGGGTCAGTGATTGTCAAAATGCTCCATGTATTCTTGATTTCAGCATGCCTTAACTGATATGCCCCTTCCCACTTTAAAAATGTCACCTCCCACTTTAGCAATATGTATTGCTAACGCGGGATTACTGGTTACTAGTTACCTTACCAAATCCCAAACTATGTCGACTGAATCGTTGGTACCTGTCGTTGAGTAAAAGGTAATCTTACAATAAATCAATCAATTTAAGAACTTACACCACTCTAAATGACCACTGACCAAATTTTAAGTTTCAAAGATTTAATATAAAGTCAAAGATAACTGAAGATACAAACTTCTCAAAATGAGATTAAGAAGATAAATCGGTATCACTATGAACATGAACTTTTTGAATAGTCTGAGTCTGAAAAACAGAATAATAAGTACAAGCTCAAAAACCATAAGGGTTGTCAAAATGGATATAAGTTGCAATCTCAAAGTCATTACAGAAAAGAAAATTAAGGTTAGTCTGTCCCTACACTATACTAAGTGACATCCCTACTTAGTAAGATCTTTACCCCTCTAGGTGTCAGCCGTGGTGACTTCCTAAGAAGATCACGCACTTCTCTTTGTCTCTTCTCTGATGATGGGTCTCTCCTGATCAGCCTATCTGCCTACCCATCCGCTTCCTTAGGCTCCCAAAATCATCTGCTCTACTCTCCCCCCGGGTCTCTTTCCCTAATACCAAATCACATTTCTGATAGGAACGCCCCTTGGGACGCCCCTCACGTGGTATCTCTGTGCGCGGCAAACTCCATGATGGTACTCTTGAAGACCCTCGTTAAAGTTGACCTTGGTTCCCAGGCTTCTTCTCCAATGCGCTGATACCCCCTGAAATTCCTGGAAACTCCTACAGGCCTGCGCAAGGCGCCACTGAACAAAGTCCCTTTCATTCGAGCTGATTAGGACCCTCGCACCTGCATACAGCTCGTCCTGCAGTGGGCCTCAAATTCCAGACTCCACCATATCTTTAAGTCGTAAAACACACTCCAAGCTCGGTGCTGGACACCTCTCGACTTCTTCCCTAACGAGCACATGGCGGTTCAAACGACATGTCATTATCTGTTCAGGCCTACTTGATTTACATGAAGCAGGTCCCTGCACTCTTAAAACGTTAACTTGATTTAAACAGCAAACATTCTTAACTAGCATACGTTTCTAAAATAACACATCTATAAAGCATATACTTTTAACCCTAAGTTCAATAGTACATTTGGAAGAACCATGTCAACCTTATCTCACATTATTTTAGCAGCACGTTCAGGTTTGCTGTGAATTGCCCTAAGGCCTACACATTATACTGGATTTCAAAGTTACATTTAATTCGGACATGATTCTTTTAACATGAGAACGTGAGGTTTTCATATTCATTCCAACATTTCTACATTAATCTCACACAGTTATACTTATAGTTACTCTACTTAACATTCTATATATTTCGCTACAGAATATAAAACACTCTGTATATTTCACTCCTGGATATAAAACACTCGTGTGCAAAACATGTTTAAACTAACTACGTGCTTGTAAATATGGCGTACTTATACATTTTTTTCAAACTTGTGCTTTCTCAGTCCCCCCTTTGATGACCTTCAGGGGTCATCACCACCAAGACACTAAAAATGTAGAACCCTTCAAAGTGAAGTCATGGCTGTGCCACTTCTTTTCATACTCTCTAATGCTTTCAGACTCTTGTATTGAGTGTCCTGCATCGCTGTCAACTCTTCTTCCTGTTTCTTCATAGCTCTCTGCAACCTATTTGCTCTATAACATTGATACAAACGCACCAATCCCCACAAAGTGATTACACAAATCACTATTATGATGATGGGTTTCAGTATGTACCAAACGATACCCTTTCCTAAGTTGGCAAACCAACCTCCAACTTTACCCATTCCATGACCTACTTTTTCCCACACAGTTACCTTTGCCAGGTCCTCAACTTCGTAGTGTATGGCAGTGATGTTTTGTATATACTTCTCTAGAGGTTTTGAATTGTCTGGAATGTAAGTACAGCATTCCTGGACCTTCAAAGCCTTACAGACTCCTCCCTCTTTAGCTAACAGAACGTCTAAAGCAAGTCGGTTCTGAAGAACCATTGCCCTAATCGATTGCATCTCCCCTTCTATCAGCATCAAGGATCTTGCAGTACTGGCAGATAGTCTATCTATGACTGTAGCTAACCTCCTGATCTTAATGTCAGTCAATATCAGTCCTAAGATAGGGAATGCAGCGCCTAGTACATCTCCAACTACCTCTGCTGCACCCAGCCCTCGCTTCCATCTAGTTGGTATTTCTTTCTTTGGCGTGTCTAAATTCTCAACATGATATATTTTAGGGAAGACAACAGCCAGATAGCATGATCCGTACCAATTATCTGGTAACTTCACATAGGCATTTCTTCCACATACAAAATATACATTTGGTATTGCTTGCATCCCTTTCAAAAAGTCCTTAGAGTAATACTCCAATTGAAAGGCATGTTCACAATTGACTTGACCTACATAAAAGTTTTCATAATAGGAGTAACTCCTGTGAATGCACAGTTTCCCCCGTTTCTCCTTATCCAAAGCAATTGGACCAATACTACCTTTTCTTTGATGTGCCCTTTCCTCCTTGGTCCAATCTGTTTCCCATTGTCCTGATGCCTTCAAAACCTTCTGCCTCCTGTATCTAGTATCTACTTGTCCTACAAACTTTTTCTCAACTTCTGATATTTGACAAGTCAGATTGTTTCTTCGAGCATGTGAAGTATCTAACGTTTTCCATGGAATAAACCATTTGTGTAACCTGTCTTCGCTTTTGTAATAGTCCCACTTGTTCAAATGCTTGAAATTCGGGACCTCTGGCAATGTCGAGTCGAAATTCGAGAAATAATACTCAAATCCATCTCGTCCATAAAATATGCTCAACAACAAACTGCATGTGATTCCATATGTCAATGGAAGATGATGGTATCTGATACACTCCTCCACAGAAGCTGGTAATTGCATACAAACGTAACAATCCTTCACTTCCATGGCATCAACATACTCATAAAGCAATTTAGCATAAGCATTTGATTTGTAATTTCCCTGTGACGCATCTGTATGTAGCCTTTTTATTTCTGCATCTAACAACGCTTTGTCTTTATCATTGATGTTTCCCTTTTCCTTAATAATGGTAGTTTTCGGTGTTGACACTCCCTCGACCTCCTTGACTGCAGTTTCATCCCTTTCGTGTCCCACTAGGAATGAAACAGTTACCACTAAAATTATAAGAGAAACCACTATTCCTAAAAGTGTAACAATTATACATTTTGCCCTGCGGTTCGGGTTGCCAGCCTCCATGTTCTCAAACAGTGTAGTTCTTGACTTTCTTCCAGCATTCACTTCTTCTCTTTTCTGAGCCAAAAGTCTTTCTTTCTCGCAATGTCTCTCTTTTGAACACTTGGAAGCTTGACAATTTATTCCGCAAAACAGTTCAAAGTCCCGTAGAAATTAGACACCCTAGCCCTTCTCCATCCACTAAAATTAAACCCCTACCATTTTTCTTCTTCCACTCGGCGCTAGGTTATCTTGCAAAAATTTTACAATTTCTTTTCAACAGTCTTATTTTCGTCTGAAGTTATGTATGACTCAAGGAGGGACACTACGTCTTCACAAATGTCCATCCGAAGTAACATTCCCTCAGGTTCTGGGCAGTTCGTACCACAACATGGAAAGTCAACTTTTTCTAGAATTATTCTCCTTATTTCGCTAAGGACAAGTGGACGGACGAAATTGAGAGTTAGTGTTTTTTCAATTTCTACTCCTGGTACTATCAGTTCTACATCACAATTACAAAGGGGTCCGTTCTAATCAAGATCACTTTCTTCACCTTTCCAGTTCTGCGCCCCTTTGAAGACATTCGTAATGGTATTAATCCACAACAATAAGCGCTCCTAGCATTTCTACTACTCGCTCAAGCATTTCCAAACGAAGAAGAGTTCCCTCCAATATTGGATATCGTGAACAGCAAACTGGAAACTCAACTGTCTCTAAAATCAATTTTCTTATTCCACTCAGGAGAGCAGGATGAACGATGTTGAGTGTCAGCAACCTTTCGGTCTCCGCTCCTGGCAGTAGAAACCTTATTTGCACTGTGATGATCGGGTCAGTTCTGATCAGTTCCACTTCCCTGATCCTCCCTGTTCTGTGTCTCCCAGACATCTGCAACAAGGTAGGTCCAGTCGGGAGTAGAGTATCTTCTGCTAGGCACTCGCACCCTTCTTGATCTTCTAAGACCCTCCTCGGCTTGATCCTGGATATCTTCTTCTGGATCTGAGTCTTCGGATATAGGAGCAAGCGTTTCTTCTTGGGCCGACCTCAAACTTAGCCTTCTTCTCCTTGCTGGCCAAGTGGCAGCTCCAAGCCTTATTCTCCTATTCCTTGTCCTCTCACTTGGTTCTTGGTCGCTCTGATACGGATCTGAGTCTGAGTCGTATTCACTTCTGCTCTCTCCTTCAGTTGCGTCTTCTGTCTCACTGCCGTCCTGCCTTCGCTCTTCTTCTGAATCCGTTGCGTTCCCAACTTCTTCCGACACCCCCTCAGCTGCCTCAATCCCTTCTTGCAACTCTTCTTCCACTTCCGGGCTTTCGTCTGGGATGGGAGCTGTTCCTTCTAGAGGTGCTGGAACTCTTCGAGTATGGGAAGCATGGATCCAATTTGGCAGCCCCCCGCACTTCACCGCGGTGTTCGTTATCAGGATTACCTGAAAGGGCCCACGCCAGCGAACATCTAGGCAGTTCTTCCGGACGTGTTTTTAAACCAAGACCCAGTCCCCTGGGTTCAGATCATGACACAGGTTCCTCGATGCTGGAACTTCAGCCGCATGCACCTGAAGGGACACAGAATGGATGGCGTCAGACAGTCCTTTACAATAATCCAAGATCAGATCATCTGTAATATTCAATAGGGCAGTAGTTGGAACTGTGGGAAGTCTCATGGCCCTCCCCATCAGGATCTCGTGGGGAGAGAGACCTGTCCTCCTGTCAGGTGTGCTGCGCATGCTCATGAGCACTAGAGGAAGAGCATCTGGCCAACTCAAAGATGTGGATGCCACTACTTTAGCCAATCTATTCTTCAAAGTGCCATTCACTTGTTCCACAATTCCTGAAGCTTCTGGTCGATAACTACAATGCAGCTTTTGATCGATATTCAGTGTGGAGCACAACATCTTCACTATTTCGCTGTTAAAATGTTTTCCTCTGTCCGATTCCAAAGAGGCAGGCACCCCGAAGCGCGGTATCAACTTCCTGAGCAACAACTTTGCCACTGTGAGTGTATCGCACCTACGTGTAGGGTATGCTTCAACCCATCTGGAAAATACGCATACAATCACCAACACATACCTAAGGCGATTGACTCTTGGCATTTCGATGAAATCTAATTGCATTCTATTGAAAGGCCCCCCCGACCTCCCAATGTGACTCAGTGTGACTGGTGTTCGTTTGCCTACGTTCAGTTGTTGGCAGGTAACACATCGCTTACATACTGATTCTGCTGCTATTCTAAATTTAGGGCAATACCAAGTTTGCCTAAACACTCTCATCATAGCATCCCTTCCTAGATGTACTGGACCATGTATTTCTCTCGCCATGGGATTAGCTAATTCTTCAGGTAACACAGCTCTCCCATCTGCTGAAACCCAAAAATCCATTTCACTTCGCACACAACCTGCTGTTTCCCATGCCCTTTTCTCAGTTTCTGGTGCATTCTCCTGCATTATTCTTAAATCCTCCCAAGTGTCTACAGTTTCTAACATCATACTTAATTCAGTCTTTTCTTCTGCACCTTCTATTTCCACCTTTGAGAAAGAATAATTTTGTTCCGCACAATAGCGTGCGACTTCATCAGCGTATCTGTTGCCTTGTGACACAAAATCTGTATTCTTAGTATGAGCTACACACTTTACTATTGCGATGTCAACTGGACCTTGTAATGCTTCTAACAACAGCCGCACAAATTCTCCATTTCGAATGGGCGAACCAGAGGAGGTCATGTAACCCCTCTGAGACCACAACTGCCCGAAATCGTGAACCACACCGAAACCATATTGGCTGTCCGTGTAGATGGTGACTCTCTTTCCGTTTCCTGCTATGCAGGCACGAGTTAGGGCAATAATTTCTGCTACCTGTGCGGAATGTACTCCTTCCAGGCAAGCGGCTTCCACAACTCCAGTAATAGTACAAACAGCATAAGCTGCTCTCAACCGACCAGTATCGTCTCTTAAACATGAGCCATCAACAAAATAAATTTCATCGGGTCAGACAATGGCTCATCCACAATATCTGGTCTGGGTTTCGTGCATAGTTCAGTCACATCAAGGCAATCGTGGTCTTCACATCCTTCGCCTTCTATCACAGTGGGTAATGGCATCAAAGTAGCAGGATTCAAGACAGAGCATCTCCTAAGAGTCACGTTCTCCGCAGCAAGGATGACTTGCTCGTAGCGCGTGAGCCTACTATTGGTCAGATGCTGCGTCTTCGTCCTGGTCATTAGCAATTCAACTGAATGTGGTACATACACCACCACTGGATGTCCCATCACAATACTCTCGCTCCTTTCAATGCTGACACCCGTTGCAGCAACGGATTTGAGACATCCGGGCAACGCTGCGGCTACTGGATCTAATGTAGCCGAAAAATATGCAACTGGTCTACGGGCATTTCCGTGGGTCTGTGCCAAGACTGACAAAGCACATCCCTCTCTCTCACAGCAATAGAGTGAAAATGACTTTTCGTAATCGGGCATTCCCAGAGCCGGAGCACGACATAAATCGTCTCTCAGCTGTAAAAACGCCACCAGACATTCTTCATCCCATGGTACCGGATCACTCACCTCCTTGTGCGTCAGTTTCTGTAAGGGCTTTGCTTTCAGTGAAAAGTTAACTATCCACTGTCGGCAGTAACCCACCATTCCTAGGAACATTCTAACTTCTCTCTGTGTTGTAGGCGCATTCATTTTCATTATCGCCTCAATCCTCTCTGGTGACACCTTACGTTTTCCTTTCTCTAACCGGTGCCCTAAATACTGTACTTCTGTCAGACAATACTGCAACTTGCTCGGAGATACCTTATGTCCATTTTCAGCTAAATGGTTCAGTAAGGCAATTGAATCTGTTTTACAGGCTTCCTCTGTCTCTGACGCAACAAGTAGGTCATCTATGTACTGGACCAGAACCGAGTTCTGCGGCAGTACTAGATTTTCGAGATTCTTTTTCAACAACTGATTGAAGATGGATGGGCTGTCTGTGAATCCTTGTGGGATTCGACACCATGTTAAAACGCGATCTTCCATTTTAAAAGCGAAAAGATACCTGCTCTCTTCATCCAATGGGATTGAAAAGAAAGCCTGACAAAGATCTATCACTGTGAACCATTCTGCTTGACATGGTATTTGAAACAGTATCACTGATGGATTCGGTACCACGGGACAACATGAAACAACTATGTTGTTAATCTTTCGTAAATCCTGAACTATCCTAAACTTCCCGCTAGGTTTCTGCAAACCCATAATCGGGGAGTTACAAGGACTACCCACGATTTCTTTCAGTATTCCCTGTTGTATCATTGACTCGATCACAGGTTTTATTCCCGCAATCGTTTCCTGGGACAATTTGTATTGAGGCGTTCTTGGAAACTCAACATTTGGTTTTACCAAAATTTTTACCGGTTCTACCCCTTTAATCAATCCTATTTCCTCTCCTGTGAAATCCCATACCTCTGACGCCACTGCATCTCGTAGGTCTTGGGGAAGATCTTCTATTGTCAGAGTAGGATATAGTTCTACACAAGATTTTGAATTGGCCACCTTAAAAGTAGCATCTTCGTCGGTAGTCTGTACCTCCACTCCTTGCGGGGTGCAGTATATGGTGCAATTCAATTTGCACAACAAATCCCTTCCTAACAGACATACCGGACTTGAGTCACAAACCACAAACTGATGTTCGTTCATGTGGTTTCCAATTTTCACAGACACTGGTTCTGTCAAAGGACTAGTCATTCTTTTATTTGCGACTCCTACCACCTGAATTGTTTCCCCTGACATTGGTAAGTCTGGAACCACCGCTGATCTCAGAGTCGAACGAGTAGCCCCAGTATCCACTAAGAACGTAGTGGGACATCCTGCCACTTCTGCCTCAACAAATGGCCCTCTCTGATCCACTTCTAGGACTGCCCCAAGGGTACAGTCCTCTTCACTGCTCACCCGTTGTCCTGTCAATGGATCAATGTAATAACACTTTTCTTCCTCGATAAACAAAGGCATTTGTTTAAAGACCTTTCCCCCAGCTGCTATCTTCGGTGGCTGTGGGAATTGGGCCCGTGGAGCCGAAGTCCCCCCTTTGACCACCTTACTACTTGGGACTGTCACCTTTTGCACTGGGACTTCTTGGACCTGCTCTTCTACTTCTAGCTCTCCATTTTCAGGGTTAAAGGGACACTCGCGTCGCCAATGCCCCACCTGGTGACACTGATGGCACTTTGTCGTTTTCTTTAAAGTGGCAAAGTCTATCCTAGGTCTCTGTCCTTCTTCATTATCTTTGTTCTGACCGTTTGGTTTTCGTCCCATCCCCTGCTTCTGCTGGCCACCCTTCCCAGCGGACTGCATTTGCACCACCATCAATTTCTCCTTTAGATTCTTGGCTTTAGAATCTATCTCGTCACTGCAGTACCTCGCATAACGTAAAATCTCATCTAGTGGTTTGTTCTGCCAACAGATTAAATGTTGCTGTATCATCAAACAAATATCAGGTCTCAACCCCAAGACAAACTTTGACACAAACTGCCCTATATCTTTGGGATCCATTACATCTAGTCCACTGTATTGCTTGAATGTTTTCAATAATCTTTCATAAAACTCGTGAACTGTCTCCTTGGGTTCCTGCCTTGTTCGGTCTATTTTCACCCAATCTATGTCCTGTGGTGGTACCTTATCTTTCAGCCATGCTATTACCCTTTCATACTTTCGCATGACAATTTCAGATGGTCCATTGGTTCGAGCATCCCTCAATGGTTCAGCATTTGGCCATTCGACACTAGTCTTACAAGGGGTCCACAGATCAGATGGGACCACGATGTCAAACAACGTGTTCAAATCAATCCACAATACCTTTGAAATTTTAACAAACCTCTCTACCTGCTTATACCACTCTACTGGATTGTCCCGCAACTTCGGAAATGAGTTGGTAAATGCAGCTAAATCTCCTCTACTCCAGGGTACATGTACATAATTTCCGTTTGATATTTCTCGCAAAGGGAATGCCTCCATATGCATTACCCTTCCCTCGGGGGTCATCACATTAGCACTTCGTCTAACCGTGCCCTTTTTCGACCACCTTTCTTCCCATTTATCCAGTTCCCTCCACACTCTTATCCCTGATACCAGCTCTCTTATGTGTGTTTTTAATCCAGTAGTTCTCTTCTCATCTAGATCCTGGTCTGCGTACTGTAATCTGTGGTTACTCTGTAATGCCCTTGTCCTAGATAAATCCACAGCATACCTATCTGCCAAATCAGTCAGTTTCTCATGAAACGCTCTAGCTTTCCTAGTAATATCCTTTGCCATGAACAATAACTCATCCTGTTCATATAATTCTATCCTTTCCAAAGGCAATGTTCCATCTATTATCTTATCAACATCTGATTTTAAACTAGTAACATCAAGCCTTTTTGCCTTAATTTCAGCTTTCAAGACACTCAATTTAGCTCCTCCATCCGCATCTCTCCCATCCCAGCTCCGAGATCTACGTTTAGGTATTGGTGAGTTATAGGGAGTCCTCCCCTGTTCCCATCTCTCTAAGTCCCATGCCTTTCCATCTTCTCGGGGTGGGTGGTGAAACACTCCTTCACGCCTCATAGCCCCTCTCTCCCCATCCTGGCTGGTTTCACGGGATGCAGGGTAAGATGTTCCATTACTCCCTCTTTCTTCACTACTTCCCTGTGATTCCTGATTATTCGAGGCGTGGCGGGACCTATCGCTGTTCTCCTTTCTCCAATGTTGAACGTCTTCCCCGAGTGTATGATGAAGGCACCTAAACCTATTCTGAAAAGCCCGTACCGCCTCATCTCCTCCTTTCCCCCAGAGACGGGACATTTCCTCACATTCTACAATCCTAGTATTTTGTTCCGGCTGTTCTCCCAGATTTGTAGGACATGCATCCCCTCTATTCTCTTGACTTTGGCCTTCCCGGCCCTGACTGCTTTCGCTGGCCCCACAATGAGATACAGTCCCGTTACCCCTGCTTTCCCACTCTGGTTCCGTTCTTGTCCTGTTACTCGGAGATACTATGGACCCGTCCCATTCCCTCAAATCAGCTCTTAACTCTGAATAGGATCTTGGCCGTGGTCCCCTTAGATCCATTGGTCCTCTCGGACCTCCCTGTTCTGAATTGGGACCGACAGTTGTGTCTAATGGGGTATTCCATGTTACCGATCCTGGCAATTGTTTCCATGCATTTGTCACATTATTCCTCCTTTCCATCTCAATCCTTTCCCTATCCAATTGCCTTTGTTGTTCCCCTCTATCTCTCTCAGGGTTATAGATCGAAACTATGGGTCCTATGGTAACAGGCACTTGAAGAGCGTCTGGTAATCCCACAGACTCAGCCCTTTCGGTGGTTGGCGTTTTCTGCACTACAAACCTTCCCACTACACTCTGTACAGTGTTGTTTGGAGGTGTTTCTCCGCCTTTGATAGGTGTCCATTCCGATATAGGGAGTGGTGTATATCCCTCTATGTCATTCCCATCTTCCCTTGCGAGCCCTCTATCTTCTATCAACCCCACTCTCGGAGGTGGTCTATCCATTAACAATCTGTTTATCAGATTGTCCTCCGACTCGCTTTCCTCATCTTCTTCCATGAGGTTTCCTCCTCCTCCTGCCACCTCCCTCATCGGATACATTTTTTCCACCTCAATAGCCTGTACCCTCCATCGCTTTGCTTCCTCATCCCATTTGGAATCTCGCACTGCCCTTACCGATCGCGTCAGCCTTTGTTGACGCCTGTTCAAATTTCGGTCGTGTGCAGCCTTAATCCATGCATTAAAGGCCTCAAACTGTGTTGGTCTGGGCGAGGGTTTCAATGAGGACATGGTTGCTTTTAGCCGATGTAACACCTCTAACTTAAACGTCCCGTACTTCGGGAACTGCATTTCCTCATTCCCTTCCGTAAGCTTATTCCAAGCCCCAATCCATAATATGGTATGCAGCCCCACATCCGTTGCCATATAATGAGCTGGCGTACCCTCTGGCGGAGCCTCTTCCCCGTAATAATGTTCACTTCGTTTACGTTTAAAAATCCCTTTCAAACACTTAAAACACTTCATGATTTCTCTTTTCTCTGCGTTTGTTTACTTCCTGATGACAATCCACCAATCTCAGCGCCGTTCTTACTAACTGGCCTATCCGTACGCGACTTTCCTCCGACGTCACTCTAGCCGCCCAACCAGAGCGCGGCTCTAGCTAACGTCACACCAACCGCTCAATCACAGCGCGGCTCTAGCCGACGTCACCCGTCCCCCTTCGCAGCAGTTCCCCTCCTTTCTCAGCTCGTCTCCTCGGTCATGCACGCGTCCCATTCATACTCTGAAAAATGATTACTTCCGTCCAAGCGATCACCTTTCTTGACTGTACGCCCACAGTCTTTCTGTAGTTGTCACCTTAACCTGGCGAAATATCTTTCCGTTTACTTCCAGACAATCGCCTTCTCCGATAGGTTACTCACACACAGTAACTTTCGACCAGCGTCCGTTACTCATACACTCACTCTTACACTCCCCCTATCTTGGATCCACGGCGGTCAATGGTACCTCGTGACCTCCGTACTATGGTCGACAACTACCCTGGATGTTCGATACACCCAAAACCACTTAAGCTCTGGCCTGAACTTAAGATTTCACCAGTTCACCCGTTTACCAGGTAACCAGCTTACCAGGTTGCTCGCGCTCACAACCTTCTCTCATTCACACTACAGGCATTCAACTCCGCAAGACATTACAATACAAATACAACACAAAACACCGCAATCTGTTCACGCATGACCCTTTTTATACTCACTCTCTGATACTGCTGCTTTTCTCGCACCGTCTGCACCTTTCGGCACACGATTCTTCCGTTGCTCGTCTCTCGACGTCTAGGGGCCTTGGGGTAAACTAACCTCTCTAGATTACCTTCCTCAAGAAGATAACCATCCTCACTCTGCTACCAACTGCTAACGCGGGATTACTGGTTACTAGTTACCTTACCAAATCCCAAACTATGTCGACTGAATCGTTGGTACCTGTCGTTGAGTAAAAGGTAATCTTACAATAAATCAATCAATTTAAGAACTTACACCACTCTAAATGACCACTGACCAAATTTTAAGTTTCAAAGATTTAATATAAAGTCAAAGATAACTGAAGATACAAACTTCTCAAAATGAGATTAAGAAGATAAATCGGTATCACTATGAACATGAACTTTTTGAATAGTCTGAGTCTGAAAAACAGAATAATAAGTACAAGCTCAAAAACCATAAGGGTTGTCAAAATGGATATAAGTTGCAATCTCAAAGTCATTACAGAAAAGAAAATTAAGGTTAGTCTGTCCCTACACTATACTAAGTGACATCCCTACTTAGTAAGATCTTTACCCCTCTAGGTGTCAGCCGTGGTGACTTCCTAAGAAGATCACGCACTTCTCTTTGTCTCTTCTCTGATGATGGGTTTCTCCTGATCAGCCTATCTGCCTACCCATCCGCTTCCTTAGGCTCCCAAAATCATCTGCTCTACTCTCCCCCCGGGTCTCTTTCCCTAATACCAAATCACATTTCTGATAGGAACGCCCCTTGGGACGCCCCTCACGTGGTATCTCTGTGCGCGGCAAACTCCATGATGGTACTCTTGAAGACCCTCGTTAAAGTTGACCTTGGTTCCCAGGCTTCTTCTCCAATGCGCTGATACCCCCTGAAATTCCTGGAAACTCCTACAGGCCTGCGCAAGGCGCCACTGAACAAAGTCCCTTTCATTCGAGCTGATTAGGACCCTCGCACCTGCATACAGCTCGTCCTGCAGTGGGCCTCAAATTCCAGACTCCACCATATCTTTAAGTCGTAAAACACACTCCAAGCTCGGTGCTGGACACCTCTCGACTTCTTCCCTAACGAGCACATGGCGGTTCAAACGACATGTCATTATCTGTTCAGGCCTACTTGATTTACATGAAGCAGGTCCCTGCACTCTTAAAACGTTAACTTGATTTAAACAGCAAACATTCTTAACTAGCATACGTTTCTAAAATAACACATCTATAAAGCATATACTTTTAACCCTAAGTTCAATAGTACATTTGGAAGAACCATGTCAACCTTATCTCACATTATTTTAGCAGCACGTTCAGGTTTGCTGTGAATTGCCCTAAGGCCTACACATTATACTGGATTTCAAAGTTACATTTAATTCGGACATGATTCTTTTAACATGAGAACGTGAGGTTTTCATATTCATTCCAACATTTCTACATTAATCTCACACAGTTATACTTATAGTTACTCTACTTAACATTCTATATATTTCGCTACAGAATATAAAACACTCTGTATATTTCACTCCTGGATATAAAACACTCGTGTGCAAAACATGTTTAAACTAACTACGTGCTTGTAAATATGGCGTACTTATACATTTTTTTCAAACTTGTGCTTTCTCATATCAATGTTATTCTTACCAACCTCCGCAGAAATAAAAGGCCGACTTTAGCCACCTGCAGGGACTGAAACCTGTGATCTACACACATACACAGAGGCCTCACGCATGCACCCGCCTGATCACTCTTTGTTCATGTTAGTTTTTGCCATCATCATGTTCTGTGCCAGGTCACTGAATGGCACCCCAGTGGGATATAACAGCGAGGGAGACTGCAGACAGCAGCTGCCAGCCACAGGGAGTCTCTTGCTCTGCTTGACGCTTTAATTAAGCGGCCTCAATTAAAAACGTATCCACTCCCATTATATCTAGACTGACAGCTATTCGATCAGTGGGAGAACAGGCGATGGAGCGTGCCAGTCTGGGACGGGTCTGGCAGCACCAAGGTCGGGTGAGGAAGGACAGTTTATGCCCCAGGAAGGTGAAGCGAAGGGCCTCATTTGTTTGGTGATGGCTAAGAAAATGTTGCGTTTAGGGGGACGCAGGACATTCCTCGTCAGCCCAGTGCTTAGTTCTGCCAGATGCTCTTTCTCACCACAACACAAATTCCATTCCCGGGCCTTCGATTACCAGCCAAATGCTTTATGTCAGCTATAATTTCGGTTTACTTTTCTTGAACTACTTAAAGTAAACATCTGGAAATGCTGATATGTGAGAGAGCCAAGAATACTGATTTGCAAGAGGAATTTAAAAACAAGCTTTGGCAAAGCCAATAGGTCTCACCCTCGAAATCTACTCGCTTGCAAATGCTTTGTGGCGATGCTGTACAGCATCAGCAATAATGAAAAACAAGCATTAGCAAAGCCAATAGGTCTTGGTAAGAGATGTTGGCTTTGCCAATGTGTTTTAGCCATGTTGTACACCAGCGTGGCTGCTGTTCAACATGGTTAAAAAGTTAGTGGCATAGAGGAGAGTGGTGTAGAGTGGCATATGGCGAAGAGTGGAATAGTGTTAGAGAGTACACTGGCAGAGAGTGTTGTGTATTGGAGTCGCATAGTGTGGAGTCTCTTAGAGCGGCATACACTGGAGTGGCATAGAGTAGAGTGGACTTATGTAGAGTGCATTGGCGTAGAGTGTTGCAGAGTATAGTGATATTGAGTGCAGTGACATTGAATTCAGGGGCTTATAATGCAGTGTCATGGAATGCAGTGGCGCACTGTAGAGTAGAGGGGCATAGAGTAGTATAGAGTGAAGTGGCGTAAAGTTGAGTGATATAGAGGGTAGTGGCACACAGTGCAGTCGAGTGGCATGCAGTGCAGAGGTGCAGGGGGAATGGCCTGCAGGGGCAGCATGGCGGCCGCGTTTTGATATTGCTCTGTCGTCTATCCCCTTAATCTGGCACAATTATTTAGCATCACCGGCATTTGATGTTGCAAGGCTGTGCCTAAAGCCCCTGTGACACCCCAGGGGTTTGCGGAGGCTGGAAATGGGCCTCGATGGTGAGTTTTCAGCTGTTTTGCAGTGGAGCACTGGTGAGCAGTCGCAGGGCCGAGGCTACAATCGATCGGGCGAGGCGCCTGCAGCTAGGGTTCCTGCATCAATTGTCCCCCTGCAGGAGCGAATTGTGAATCGACGAGTGAGGGGACTGGCGCCCGAGATGCCGGGAGAAGCAAAGAGCCTGGATCTCTAGGCCCTGCTGGCCCGTTTTTCCCGCATGAGGAGCGGCGACTGCAGAGTGGTGTCGCTGGACGGCCGAATGGAGGCCAAACTACCGAGTGGGAGCCTAGCGAGCCTGGGAAAGGTCGAGAGACCAGAGGAGGCACCCTGTCAGGGCCTGACATGGATGGCGACCAGTGACCGAATGGGAAGAGGATGCCAGGTGGTGCCAATACGGACTGTTCCGGTTTGCCCTGTCAGCAGCAGTGAGGGGTATGGAGAGGTGGCACTGACCAGGGGCGCATCTGTAAGCAGGCTGACATGGGGCACTTTCAAAGCGGAGAGCACGACCATGAGTAGGTCTACCTTGCTGGAGCGCAGACATGGCGCGCTCAGGAATGGGGGAACGAGGTAGTACCCTGGTGCCCCTGTGATTGTGGAGCGACGTGCGGCTATTACTGGCTGCTAGCAAGGAGGTGAGTGCTGGGGGACAGCATCAGACCCACGAGTGCAGCATGGTAAGAAGCACGCTGGAGGTGGGCCGGGAGACAAAATGGGGACCCCCCTGAGGCAAGAACGTGGCAGTGCTCACCCCGTGGATAACAGAGGTCCTACGGTGCATGGCCAGCTGAGTGTGATGCCCTGGGAGCTATAAACATGAGGTTGCAACACTACAGCAAACCCTGGAGGTAGTAGGCCCGAGCATGACTGGTTAAAGCAGTGATGCACTAGTGCAGTGGATGCTGAGAGGGCCGCCTCACCGTGAGCCGGTGATACGACAGCGGAGGGGATAGTTCTGGACTGGGGCCCACACGCATTACATGGTTGAGTCGACCCAGGTACTGGAAGAGGTGAACCGTTCTGCTAATTCGACCGACTAGAGGCTCGGGTGGTTCTGTGGGTGTGGCCGAACGTGTGAAGGAGAATAGGACGTACCAGGGGTGCTGGTTCGAGGGCCCCCTCACAAGCTGCGGGTGCCAGCGAAGCGGATCCTCCCCAACAAGTGGTGGAGCAGAAGGCCCCGAATGACTGCTTAGACGCTATCCTACATGCAATCGAGTGCCCTCTGAAGTCAATGGAAGCCAAGTTAGACAAAGTGGCCCTAGACCTCAACCTGTTGCATGCCAACCACTGGAATCTGAAAGACCGGGTCACTGCCATGGAGCAGGAGGTAGCTGAATTGAAACCAGCCACGGAGTTCCAAGAGAAACAGCAAAATGCTCACAAGGTTCGAATCAGGTATCTTAAGGAGCGCATTGAGGATGCAGAAGGCTGCTCCCAGAGAAATAATGTTCAGTTATTGAGCTGCCGGAAGGTGCAGAAGGACAGGATGTGGTTACCTTCCTGGAACAATGGCTTAAGACCATTTTTCCACACACAGAACTTTCCCCATTCCTCACCATAAAGCGTGCGCAACAAGTCCCAGGCAGGTAGCCGGCTCCTGGTGACAGGGTCACCCGCTCATCTTCAAAATGTTACACTTCCGGGATCGGGATGTGATACTCCAGGAGAAGAGGAAACTTCTCGAAGTCCAATATGAGATCACCAAGGTACTGTATTTTCTGGACTATACAATGAAAGTTCGGCAGCGGGGGTCCTTCCTACCTGTCAAGCGTCAGCTCTGGCAGCTCAACATCTCCTAATAGCTGTTCCCGGCTGTACTTTGGTAGTCTTCGATGGGAAGTCCAGGTTCTTCGACAATCCTCAGGATGTTTGGGACTGGTTGGAGATGACGGTCAGTACTCTGGCCCACGACCCACGGGCACATCTGCGACTTGCTCTGAGGAGACAGGCAGTAGAAGGCCTGACGATGATGGCCGAGGAAATGGTTTCTTGAGTCATTGGCGACACCTGCAGCAGGCGGTGGTCCGTATTACGGAACAGATGGCGGACATAGTAGCACTGTAGGACAAAGTGGACATTTCCCCTCAGTTATCGAGAGCTGGGGACTCTTCCATAGCGGAATCATCGGATAAGGTTTCATTGAGAATGCCGGAAGTTACACCTCAGAGGGTGGATGGAATTGTATGAAACATGGTTGAAATAAACATTCATTAATGAGCATTGTTAATTGAATTGCTGTGGGTAGTATTAATAATGTTTGCTAGCTGCATAGCGGCAGGATGGGATTGGGCCAATGTGCTGAGAAAGCCTCTGCAACATTGGGGGAGTTTCCTATGATACACCTTATGGCGATGTGTCATTAGAGGATTCTAGGGGGATTCATGATGGTATACCCTGCATGGTTGTTTACACAACCCTCTGTTTTTCCCATCTATTTGGGGCCAGTAGAACACATGGCTGTGCTGCTGTCTTGGGTGTTTGGGTGGCACCCCAATGTTCTGAGGGTTGCCCGTATAAGGTTTTGTCTTCCCTTGGTTGGCTTATCCCATTTCCCCTTTGATGCAGAAGTCTCTCTGGGGTATTGGATTTGTTGCTGGGCATGTCTGACTGCTACTTAACGGGGGTCAGGAAGGTAGGGACGTCATTTCAAGTTTATTCACCTTCGATCTGAAAAGGGCCACGTGATACTTTCCTGGAATGTACGGGGTCTCCGAATGCCTTCTCGCAGATATGCTGTGTACTCCTATCTTAAACGTCATAACGTGCATTTAGAACTTTTGCAGGAGACACACTTAGATGTGGTAGAAAGTATCAGGTTGCAGCAGAGATGGAGAGATAATATATATGCCACGGATTACTCCCTATTTGCTAGGGAGCTTTTATTTGGATAAGCCATGGGACGCCTTTTGCCATGGAGGAGGTCCTTAGAGATGGGGAGGGCAGGTATGCACTTGTAAAAGGTAGATTAGATGGACAACACTTATTGCTGGGAAGTGTGTATGGTCCAATGTGGATCAGGGTCAGTTCTTTGCCCGGCTGTCCCTTGCATTGGGGAAGTGGTGTGAGATCCTGTGGTTGCTGGGTGGGAATTTTAACAGCATCTTAGATGTGGGGATTGATAGATCCTTTCCGCCATGTCTAATTCTATGGTGTTGAATGGTTAGGCAACTGGATGAGGTATGCTGGATGTCTGGAGGCATCGCAATCCAGGGGAGAGCGTGTACTCTTTTTTTCTCAGTGCCACATAATCTGCATGTCTGTCTCAACAGATTCTTTGGATCCCCTCCCTGCTTCCATATGTCTCTATTACTGGGGGTGCACGCACTCTGATCACAACCCTCATTGTGTCCCTGGCCTGGGAGGATGGGATCCCTGGGGTTCCTACATGGAGGCTGCAGCCGGCGATGCGTGAGGACTCGATCTTCCAGGAGGCAATTGGAGAGGCTATAGGGAAATATTTTGCACTAAACACGGGGAAAGCCTCCTCCTCATTAGTGGAGTGGGCTGCCATAAAGGTCTCCTTGCAAGGGAAATGCCTGGGACTGGGTTGCGGGCTGTGACAACAAGTGACAGCAGTTTTGCTTGACATAGAAAGACTGCTGATACCGTTGGAGTCCAGGGTGGTGGTTGATGCTGATGAAATGGCTTCCTTAGAGGAGATGCGCAGGAAGCATGCAGAACTGCTGGAGCGTCAGCGCTGTCTCAACTTTGAAGCGCACTATGCATCCGTGCATGCCAAGACAGACCGGTCGGGATCCCTTCTCGCCTGGTTAATCAAACAGGTGCAATCGAGTGGGCCGATTACTGCACTCTGGTCTTCGGTTGGGAGACTTCGGCATACGCAGCTAGAAATACACGGTGAGCTGTCCAGGCATTTTACACGGCTTCTAGGTCTGTTTATAAGGTTTCAGCGAGGGTGATACAGGAGTTTCTAGACAGGCTCCCTTTCCCGGCCCTGTCGCAGGAACAGCTGATGGAGCTGGATGCCCGCTCACGTTCGACGAAGTCAGGGGCACGATAAAGGCCATGCCATCTGGGAAGGGTCCAGGTCCTGATGGATTCCCTCATGAATTTTACAAGTCATATGCTGACCTCTTGAACCCGCACCTCCTTGAAGTATACACTTAGGCACTCAAAACCCTTGCTCTCCCAGGGTCAATGATGGAAGCCACTCTGATCACGCTCCCCAAACCGGGTGGAGGTCCCACTACCATGGGTGCCTAACGGCCCCTGGCACTCCTGAATGAAGATTATAAGATCCTAGCGGGCATCTTGGCAGCTAGATTAGCACCTGTGATCCCTCAATTGGTCCATCATGACCAAAATGGATTTATGCCAGCCCGTAATATGTCACTCAACATAAGGCAAGCTGTTTCGTGTGATGTGCTGCGCTGCAGTGGACTGGCCCTCAGCCGGTTGTGTTGTGTTGGACTTGGAGAAAGCTTTCAACATGGTTGAATGGTCCTTCATGTTTGTGGTGCTTCATCAATTTGGATGCGGCCATACATCTTAAGGCTAATTAAATTGCTATGTGAGGACCCTACGGTCCGGGTGCGACTGGGTACTCTCTTCTCCGTCCATATATCAATAGAAAGGGGGACTCGCCTAGGGTGTCCCCTCTCCCCATTGATTTTTGCTATAGTGATAGAACCGCTAGCGATGGCACTGCAGAGCTTGCCGCCGGAATGGGGGATACCTCTTGGAGTTGGCATACACGCGGTTTCGCTTTATGCGGATTATATTTTGCTGTATGTCAAGGATATCCTAGCGGTCCAACGAGTTATCCCTGACACATTGAGGTCCATTGCATCTCTGTCTGGGTTGGGTGTGCACTGGGGTAAGTCTTGCTTATACCCCTCTACTCCTGGATCGAAAGATCCAGGCTGGGAGGTGGACAGGGCAGTGGTGACCTGGCAGCCAGTGGCATTTAGGTGTCTGGGCATACACATTTATCATAACGATCGGGATCTTATGGACAGTAACATCACTAGGGCAGTCACGGCACTCAAATTCCAGATTGAGTACTGGAAGACGCTCAAAATCTCGGTTATAGTAAGGGTGGAGTTATTCAAAATGGTCATGTTACCGCGCCTCCTTTATTATTTTCCCAATCTCCCGCTTTACCTACCTGTGTTCTTCTTTCACTCTCTTGAGGAGATCGTCTGGGACTTTATCGGGACCAACTCACAGTGCAGGGTAGCCTTGACGAAGTTATAACTACCGCGGTCAAGGGGGGGCTTGCTTTACCCAATTTGGCGCACTAAAGCCTCGCTTCTCAAACACTATCGGTGGCAAAATGGGTGGAGGAACTACATCTGTCTGACTCAGCGGAACGTGGCCCCGTACTCTCTTGAGACAGGATCCTTTTTTTATTCCACCCCTGTATTAGATCGAATGAACCGCTTCCTTTATTGGTCCGGATTGCGAGGAAGTGCTTTCACAGGGCGCTGCGTCTTACTAGGCATGTTACACCATTTGCACCCGTTATGCCCTTATTGGGTATGCTGACAGTGAGAGGTTGAATACAGAGTACGGACCTACTACCTTGGGGGACCTATATGAAGAGGGTGCATTACGGCCATTTCTCACTAGCACAGAAGAAGATGAGGTTCCCCAGGGTCAATTCCTGAATGTTGCCTCCTGGAAGGCTATGATGAGGCGCTGGTGAGTTGGCATTACGCAGGAGCCTCCAACACATCTCCTTATGCAATATGTGCACGTAAAGGGTACGTGACTTCACTTAGTAAAGTGGTTCGTGGAGTCAATCCGAGAGCATTCTCAGGTGGACTTAACGCCGGTGCAAACTAAATGGGAGGCAGATCGGGGGTGACCCTATTTGGAGAAGGAGTGGTCCTTGGTCTTAGAGAGCCATAAACATATCCCTAGAAATGCCTGTTTTACATTGATCCAATTTTACATTGTCCACAGGGCATATCTCTCCCCAGACAGGGTAAATAGCTTTTTTCACAGACAAGATGTGTGTTACTCACGCTGTAAACAGATAGAAACAGATCTTTTACATATGCTGTGTCCTACCCTGATCTGCATCTGTACTGGGATGGGATGGGGTGCTTAGTGGGTTAGTCACTAGTACTGGCAGGGAGATACCGTGGATGTGGGAGGCGTGTATCACAAGCGAATTCCCAAGGGAAAAAAAAACAAAGCATCCTCTAGATCTCTGGATTTGGGTCTAGTTGTGGCCAAGTGACTTATTACATGTCAGTGGAAGGTGGAGGAGCCCCCACCGAAGAAGGCTTGGTTTCTTTCAATGCTGAATTGGGTTAAGGCAAAGGCGGTCTCTTTAGTGCGCGAGGACACGATGGGTCTGCGTAAATTCCCCATTTCCGCTGCATGTAATGTAATGCTGTGTACACTCCAGGGGCTGCTGGTGCCGAATGACCCTCCGAACATTCCTGTTCCAGAATGATACTCGGTAATACATGCGCTGAACTGTGACCCAAGATGTAAGCTGGTCTGTGGAGTGCATCCCATATACGCTGAACTGTTATGTATGTTTCTTTAAGTAGACATGAAGTGTAACTATACAACTGTTGATAAGGTAATGTCTAACTGTGTTTGAGATCCATGTTTCCTTGCCTACCTTTTCCTCCTTGTGCTTGCTTTGTTTGAACTAAGTTGGCAGGGTATGCCCAGACGTGAGCCCCTTGCCCACTTTGTCACTGGATTCAAGCTAGCTTGGCAGATGAGGGCTGTTAGCCCAAAACCTGTTCCAGAATGCTTGTATCCGGTCCAGGGAAGAAATAGCTTTGGAGTTCATGCTGGACTGTTCCCATAAGGCACAGGGTCAAGACTGATTTGCATATAGCTGTGTCTCAACTGAGGTGACAAAGTGAGCTAAAGAACGATGATGCATTCAACCCAGATCTGTGACTGGGGTGAGTGTCTGAAAAGTTTCAGCGCTCCATCCATCATCTCCTTGTGTTTGCTTTGTTTGCCCTAAGTTGGCAGGGTATGCCCAGACTTGGGTCCCTTGCTCACTTTGCCACTGGATTCAAGCTAGCCTGGCTGATGAAGGCTGGTAGCCCGAAACCAGTCGCAGGATGCTTGTTTACGGTCCAGGGAAGACATGGCTTGACAGTTTGGGCTGGACTGTTCCCATGAGGCACAGGGTAAAAACGGATTTGCATATAGCTGTGTCTGAACTGGGGTGGAGAAGTGAGCTAAAGAACGATGATGGATTCATCCCAGATCTGTGACTGGGGTGAGTACCTGAAAAGTTTCACTGCTCCGTCCATCATCTCCTTGTGTTTCCTACCTTTATAAGGCTCCT